>NC_051390.1:55113278-55128278 GCF_015228065.2 Penaeus monodon | reverse complement strand
CACATCTACTAACCTCACAAATTAACACTCCCCAACCTCTTCATGAAACACCCACATACCTCTCAAAAGCAAAACACCAGTCTCATGAAACACCATAACAAGCTCGTGAAGCTCGCTTTTACGAAACACTCACTCATGGGAGACGCTCATCAACCTCCTTCCGAGAAAGACCCACCAGCCTCATGAAACACACCCACTACACCCCCCCCCCCACCCCTCACACCCACCAGCCACACCCACAAACCTCCTTATCATGAAGTGCCAGCAGCAGAAGAGAAGGACCATTATAATGAAGCCTCCCAGAAGCCCCACGCACGCCCCAAGCACGGCCACTAATACCATCTGCCTGTGGCCTGCGTCGTGTACCTGCGACGTAGAGAGGTTGTGGTTACATGGAGGCCATGCGTGTCCACCGCCGAAGAAAAAGAAATAGATAAAAAAATAAATGTGTTTATTCAATAATTTGATAATTCATTCTTATGAAAGTAAGCGTGTCTAAAGGTATTTTCAGTTTAATGCCCCCGCTTATTCAATTTTTTTGTTAATTTAAGCCTTCATTTTTAACATACGCATCGGTATGATCACGTAAATGCATTAAAGCCATGAGATGGAATGCACTGGCGTGAATATATGTTATAGATGAAAGTTTAAATTAATAAAATAAATATTAAACGCATTTTTTGAATATTAAACGCATTTTTGGGCTATTAGCAATGTTCATGAATTTCTGTGTAAATTCGCCTGACTAATTATTATGATTTTGTGAGATGTGAAATTCATATGTGATTCATATTTTTTTTTTTTACTGAAGAAGAAAGGCTGAATTAGATGTAATTAGTATCTGAAGCTATGCATTATGATACTATCAACCAGATTTTAAACAAGATCTTAAGAGATATTTTGTGAAATGCAGTAGGCCTATAGAATTGGAAATTGCATAGCATCTGAATAACGGATACGGGCATAGGCTTTTTCATTCCAGGGATCTATTATTTATATCCCATGTATTATTCATTACATGGGGTGTCGCGACATGTAAAAATACACGATGGAAAGTGTTGCTACAGTGATAATATAATAATTGGTCTTTGAACACTGCAGCAGCGCAGATACAATAAAGATAAAGAAACGGGTTACTTATTCTAATGAATTGTATTATGATCGGACGCTATATATTGCTTGTAGTAAGAACTTTTTGTTCATAGGCGTTTGCATGGAAATTAATTGCTCGATAAACCTTTTCTTATATATAAGAAAAGCAGAAATGAAGCTTGTTGCAAATGTATATGTTTCCGTGGACATAAATTCTTATTATTATATTAAACCGGAATAGTGTCAAGTGAAGAAGAAAACGAAAATACTAGTAGAATAAAAAAGAAAGAAAAAAAAATGCGAATGAAAATGAATAATTATGCAGTGCAGGTGACTATAAATACATCTCTCTCACGCTCTGAAATTACTCGTTCTCATCGATATTTTTCCTCGTCATTCGCCACAATAAAACTCTTATTAAGAAAATACCAATTACCCAATGAAACCAAAACGATGCTTAAACACATACTAAGATCGTCTCCACCGTCTTTATCCTTATCGTCTGCTGTGGGTCGTCTTCCTCATCCTGTAATTGCGGTAACTGAAGATCTCTGTAGTCCACTGTATCTCCACTGTATTGGCTCCTCTCTCCTCCTGCCACAGCTACCAATACCACAGCGAACAAGTAACATAGCAGACTCCGTTGAAACATAGTTGCAAGTCGATGCATTAACAGTCTAACAAAGTTTACTTCTCATTTCGTTTTTAGTTTATCGATCTCCTTCTCTCTCTCTCTCTCTCTCTCTTTTCCTTCTTTTATTCAATCTTCACGTCGATTATGTTCAATCGCCTTCACTGATCACTCTCACATCTCATAGTACTGTAAGGCCGACATGTTAAGCGCTTAACTGATAACGTAATCTTATCTGACGTGATTCTTGGTGTTTGATTAGAGCAGGCGGCGATATGCTGGGAAAAAAATATCAGTCTAGAAAAGGTCTTCGATGTTAATGTGACCAAATATCGACCTTTCATTTCCAGATATACAAATACACATACACACACATACATATGCAGAAAACATGCACACACATAGACACGACATATATGTATATATACATATATATGTATAATATATATATATATATATATATATATATATATATATATATATATATATATGAATATATATATATGTATAAATATATATATATATATATCTGTATCAATCTATCTATCTATATATATGAATATATACATATATGCACATGTATATGCATATGTGTATATATACGTTTTTTATAACGGTAGGTTCATGTTTGAGCCGCCGTGGTCACAGTATGATACTTAATTGTAGTTTTCATGTTGTGATGCTCTTGGAGTGAGTACGTGGTAGGGTCCCCAGTTCCTTTCCACGGAGAGTGCCGGTGTTACCTTTTTAGGTAATCATTCTCTATATTTTATCCGGGCTTGGGACCAGCACTGACTTGGGCTGGCTTGGCCACCCAGTGGCTAGGTAGGCAATCGAGGTGAAGTTCCTTGCCCAAGGTAACAACGCGCCGGCCTGTGACGCGAACCCTCGAACTCAGATTGCCGTCGTGGCAGTCTTGAGTCTGATGCTCTAACCACTCGGCCACCGCGGCCTTGTATATATACGTATATATATGTATATACATGTATACATATTTATGTATATTATATAATGTATATATATACACATATATGTGTATATATGTACATATTTATATTCATAGGGAACTTCACCTCGATTGCCTACCTAGCCGGTGGGTGGGCAAGCCAGTCCAAGTCAGTGCCGGGTAAATAGAGATGGTGACTCGATAAAAACACCGGGCGGAAGGCAATGGCAAACCACCGCTCTAAATTGCCAAGAAAATCATGGAAATCCATGATCGCCAACGTTCTGGCGGGACAGGGCACTTAAAAAAAAAAAAAAAAAAAAAAAAAAAAATGCTTATATATATATATATATATATATATATATATATATTTTTTTTTTTTTTTTTTTTTTTTGGGGGGGGGGGGGGGGGCGCTAGCACTTGTACCACGGCGCCGATTTCCCCTACGACCTTGCTTTTGACTTCCCAAGGCGATATGTCGTTTTCTCGTTGTGAGATCGGGCTCGAGCCAGCAGTCGGGGCACAGGCCAATTCAATTCCCCGTCGCCCACTGCGACGGGGAATTGAACTCGGGACCACACACATACACCTCTCTCTCTCTCTCTCTCTCTCTCTCTCTATATATATATATATATATATATATATATATATATATATATATAAATATAATATATCATCATCAATAACGGTATGCTCATGTTTGAGCGGCCGTGGACCTTTCCACCATCCTTCGCCACTCAACTCGATTTTGTGCTTTTCTTTCCACTTGTACCATCGTCAGCCCGCAAATATCTTTGATGTTGTCGCTCAGTCTTGTCTTCGGTTTGCCTCTTCCTCTGTTTCCTACATAATATATATATTGCTACGCCAGTGGGTCTTTGTCTCTGTGCAAAACATGTGTTAACATGAAAAGGATGACCTGAGCATGTGTTAACATGAAAGGATCCTGGGCAAACATGACGCAGCTGGCTGTGAGCGGAGGAAGGAGCGGAGGAACAAGCCAAGAGAGACAGAGTTGGGTGCTGCTTCTGTGAAGACCTCTGTGTGCCCTAGTGACCTGATAAACTTTGTGTTGCCCTGTTATAAGCTGTATCGTGCAGTGTTTCCCCCTGTATTGTGCCTATAGAAAAGTGTACGGGTAAATAACTTGTGTAAATAAAGGAAAGACATTCTGTGTTTATTTTGTGCCCTGCCTCGCCACTTGGCGTTACCCCTCTGGTGTTCTGGGATGCTGTGGTGCTCGGTGCCTCTTGGAGCTGTTCAGTGTTCACGACCCTGTGGATAGCACGCCGTCTGCCTAGCCTGCCTTGTGTTGGTGGCAGGAAGACGAGGCGGTCGGCGTAACAATATATATATATATAATATATATATATATATAATATATAGCATATATATAATACATATAATATACATATATATATATATATATATATATATATATATATATATATATAAATATGTATGAATACATGTGTGTATGTATACATACATATATGTATATACATATATACATAAAATATATGATAGATCTACAGTATTAAAAGTTGGCATAAGAGTTCACTTCCTGATCACTGTAACATTTATATTGTTAGTTTTGTAAGCAAGAGATTTCTTAGTATCATATCTCTGATACCTCTTTTTGAAGAAATAATATAATTCATTTCTATAAAATCAGGCAAAGAACACACACAATAAGAAATAAAAATGAATTTATTCTCCTATAATCAAACTATACATATAAAATTCCTGGAATCCAACATATCACCATAAAATATAAAAGAAAGAAAAATTATTCTAGGGAAATACATAAAGGAGCAAAGTATGTTTTTTTTCTGTATATATATATATATATTTTTTTTCTTGCTCCATACCTTAACACTTATAAAATACAGGATGGACAAATGTTAAAGTAAATCCATATACTTTATTAACTTCCTCAGTTATCACATGGAGTAACATTTCCCTAAAACAGATGAATGAGAAATGACATTCTTGTGAAAATTTTGCACCGAAATCAAATATTCAATAAAGTGGCTTCATTTCTATCGAAGAAACACTCAAAACAGAGATGGGCAGGAATCATTAACACCAGTTTCAAATACAGGATTAAATATATATATTGACAATTTCATGGTACAAGAAATTCATTATATGTATGTATATTGAAGTGTGTGTGTGTGTGTGTGTGTGTGTGTGTGTGTGTGTGTGTGTGTGTGTGTGTGTGTGTGTGTGTGTGTGTGCGTGTGTGTGTGTGCATGTGTGTGTGTGTGCGTGTGTGTGTGTGTGTGTGTGTGTGTGTGTGTTCAGTGTGGTGTGTGTGTTTAGGTGTGTGTGTGTTTCATTTTTCAGTGTGTGTGCGTGTGTTTTTGTGTGTGTGTGTGTGTTTTTGTGTGTGTGTGTTCATGTGTGTGTGTGTGTGTGTGTGTGTGTGTGGTGGTGTGTGTGTGTGTGTGTGTGGTGTGGTGTGTTGTGTGGTGTGTGTGTGTGGTGTGTGTGTGTGTGTGTGTGTCTATTGTGTATGTTGTGTGTGTGTGATTGATATTGTAGTATGTATCTATAATATGTATTATTATGTATATATATATATATATATATATATATATATATATATATATATATATATATATATATATATAATATACTTTATATCACATACACAGTTTCATAATCAGATCTTATATATATATATAGAACAACTTGTATCACCACATAACCACATTTTTTCTTAACAGACTATGAGAACTTAATATATCAGCCGAATAACTAGCACACAACCATCAAATCAAAGCCCATTACGGGGGATTTCAATAACCTATTGAGAAACATAATCTACTTCCTAAATACACCACAACATCGAGACAGTGTTCGAAGCTTCCTTTCACGCAATCTGCAATCAGTACGTATGTGCAATCCAAACCAAAATTTATAGCATTTCAATCTAGTTTTTCCCCTATAGGTCATGACAGTATGGAAATCCATAATATTATTCCATAAGAACTACTCGAATCAGTCATAAATCTAGCAACACCAAACGAGATAACAAAACAGGCCGAAACCTATTATATGGCTGAAGTCGGCAATTATGCAGTATCGTAAATCCACATAACGTATCCCATTGACATAAAACATCTGTCCACAGTATAAAAAACACCACAAGTATAGTTAAACCACGGCTACACTTATAACTTTCAGGTGCAGTCGGCCATTATGGTAGTTGCAGAGACGGCCTAACAAAAAGAGAGGAACTCTTAATATCATAATAATTGTAAAGTTTCTAACTAATACATAAACAATCTCCAATATATAATAATCATATAATTACTATAACAAGTATGAAATAAGTAACAGCATATTGTATAGTAAATTCAGACACGTAGACTAAAAAAAAGGGAGGAATTCATAATATCTAATAAGGGAAAAGTCACAATAACTAAAATAGCTAATAGTAATTTATCATAATAATCAATAAATAAAATTATAACTAATCTGATACATGAACAATAATAACAATAATAGTAATAATATAAACAGTAAATAAAAATAAAAGTAATATAATAATAATTCAAAACAGCAATATTTAATAATATTCATAATCGTAAAATAAAATAAAAAATAAAAAAGTCGAACTTCTAACCTCTTAATCATGTAACAAGAGTCAACAAAAACGGAATCAATAGCACTCAACTCAAGTCAATAATCTAATAATGAAATACATGCTAATAACAATAATAATAATATAATAATAAAGCAATATTCTATATCATTAATGATTTCCTACCAAGTCCTCAAAAAAGAAAAATTAATAAGGCCAGACATTCTCCTCTTAAAATCTTACACAGAGTACAATAATACAGAATAATGCAAAGGAAGAACCATATCTCCATCACTTTTACTTCGTAATTACGAAAAATAGACACCGTGGCCTTTAGATGTCGAACTTTTCATATGCATACTCGCCATTGCATTGTAATCACAGTATGTATAAAAAAGGCATTGATAATTACATAATCCTCTGCCAACGCACTCATCCTTGATACACATTACTTATTTGACATACTTAATGAAATTCAACAAATAAAAGAAAAAGGAAAAGAAAGGTCATAATCCGATCAACTGCACATCTTAAATGAAATTACTTTCTCATCATAAACTGATAAAAAGTCATACTCAGGAACATATAACCACAAAGAGACAATAACGGCATTTGCATTATAGCGAAGAAATTTTCTAGTCCAGCTTCATTGCAGTTTATAATTCAACAGTATTAAAATAGAAAAATGCAGTTTATCATCTATCACATCCTGCACTCCTTTGCAATTATTATTGTACATTCTTTTAAGAAATTTCAACAACTGCAAAGATGACAAGAAAACTACAAAGTCTATCCTCAGTTATTTGTATAAATTCTCCAATGTTAAATTTATCATTATTTTATCATAAAGTATTAAGTTAGCGACTTAATTCCACAAAGATCAACTATATTACCGATGAAAACATAAACTCAAGCACAATCTATTGCAATAAGCTGAAAAGAATTATAACCATGCACCTTTAATCAGACCCATTTTTACATAACTAAAATATATATATTATTATGATGTTACTCAATCCATATCTTTAATTAGTATATAACATCTATTATTGTATCAAAAAATAAGATAGTATGCATGTAATACTAAAATATAGTTATCTTCAGTTTTATAATGTAACTTATTAATTTTCCATTATTATATTACACTATATATTTATATTTTTGAATCAATGAAGTTTATGTAATAGCAATACTTCAATTCCACAAAATAATCACCTTTTACTTAAGGTGAATATATATTGTATAAATCATTACACTAATTTATAGTAAAAAGTCTCAATAGAAATTATAACCCAATGTTAACCAATCACCCAAAATGTTCTTAATTAACTACACATATACTTATTTTAAGGTTCAGCATTTACGTCACACACATCTATAATCTATCATAATACATACCTTGAGTATATTGAATAAAAAGACTAAGGAAATCTATGCAGTTCTAATGCAGTAAATATTCATGGAGTACATATTACTATAATTTATACATAGATAATATTATTATCAATTATTACTATTATCAATATATCATCTTATCATATTTGTGATATGAATGGACTTCTATTATATATCAAATGTCTGACTTTACACAAATATAATACAAAGGTGCATATTATGATTGATTTGTATATATTCTTATCCCATGTTAGATAATATACATTGTATCCTATGAAGTAGTATGAAAGTTAAGAACCCGAATCTTGTATATTCCACAACATCTTTAAATATCCTAACAGGTTTATTACATTGAATTTGTCACAAGATCAAGCACTTATTTCCATTTCCACACATATATATTTAAAAAGGTTAATGCTATCATAACCTTATGATGTTGTAGACATAAAATAACATAACCCATCAAATATCAGCATCAATTCATTACATATCTCATATATATATATAATATATATATATATATATATATATATAATATATTATATATATATATGTATATATATATGAATATTACCTTTATATATTAAATATGTAATATTATTATATGATTATGAATATATGATATATAGATATATATACATATATATATATTGAATATATTATATGTATATTATAAATACTTACTTATACTATACACTATATAAAACTAGATGATTTTTAATAATATAGTAATAATATTATAGATATATATATATATATAGATATTATAACAATATCTATAAACAGACATAACAATACATGATACATCATACATTATATATATATATCCTATAATACACTATATTATAATTATATAACTAATTATCATACATATATATATACATAATAATATACATTTAATCATATATATAATATATTCTATTATTATAGTATCCAGATTATATTATTATAATTAAATATATATGCATATACACAAAGACTTACACTATTCTACATTCATAGAATATATATTCATTATGATAAGTATATGAATTCTATATCTATGATCTAAAATACTAGTAATAAAGATAGATAAAAAAAACATAGAATCTACATTCATTGAACATTATGGTGTATTTGAATATTATGCCTTCTCCTTTTAAACATATGACTTTTTAAAATGTTGAGACTTGCTGCATAAGAATGTTATACAGTAGCATATGATTGCACAATTTTTTCAAGATCTATAATCTAGTTCAAACTTTCGCTACACTCTAAAAAGAGATGTTTTTTGGTAATAGGAAACAAGAAATTATGCAGATTATATCATAAATCTTTCTAACAAATCCTGTTACGGACCATAGAAATAAACAGGCATCATCTATTCAAGCGTATCCCGCCCAAAAGATTTGGTGAAGTCCACAGGCTATCTTGAAAAAATAATGAGACAAAAATTTTTGAGACAAAATTCTCGGAATAGTAGTCTGTATTTGTGCTAAAGAAGGAATGCAGAGGCTGACGTAGGGAATCTGACAGCTAAGCTAGCAACATTCATGATAGTTGCTATAAAAACTCATCATAAGTTTTGTTTAAAGGGCTTCAGTTTAAACAAGATCGAATTGTTTTTCAACCTATGACCAATTTCTGATTTTGGAAATTTTGCCTTTATGCAAAGCCTTTGCAAGAACTAAAAGAGAACTCTAAGTGCTTCACTATCAGCTTTTAAACATTATGTATCCTTATTTAGAAACTGGTTCTTTGCTTGAATTAAGGAAGTGACTTAAACAGCATTATATTTACAATAATTTCAAAGATCCTCATAAAAAGAAATTTAAAAAGGCCTCTATATCAGGCAGGATATCAACTGCTGAAAAATTAGTGTCAGATGGATGATTTTTTTGGGTTTAAAAGTAGGGTTACAACAGAGGAAATATTAATGACAGAGAGGTTATTCTATCCCATAACTTTCTATATGATTAGCTTTAACAGGAGAGTCCTTTCCTGTAGCCCACAGGAGTAACTAAAACAGAGAAAACATCTACCTAATGTGACATAACGTAAATCTACAAACGGCACAAATACAACTCAGATATTGAACGTGAATGTTCTGCACAATGACTTTTAATAATAATGAAAAAAAAGGGGGAAGAGCAAGCGGAAGTTTGGGGTTGAACAGGACACCACAAGGCAAACCGGAAATTTGAGTATCATTATTTTGGCTCCAGAAGAGAGAAGTCTTGCAGAGTGCTTGGATCCTTTCAGCCTTTTGAACTACATGAACGCTAATGACTTAAGCTATTGATGCGACAGATAACTTAAAATAGTCAGTCTTGGTAATACAAAAATGTTCTGCTATCAAGTTACCCGCTGTCTTTTAGAATCAATTGTTTACCTATGCAATTCCTGCATTTGCTTCCTTTATGCAAATGCAAATAAAAGCTTCCAATGTTCCTTGAACAATTTTTTTTATAACTAGTGCTGATAACTGTATTCAAAATTTACTTAATTCACTTTTTAAAAAGTGTGCTGATCTCTTTATCATTTCAGTCATTACATGACTGAAACCAGCAAAACAACAATCACATGAAATTTACCACTCAAATACACACCAGGAGTATCATCAAAATAAATAAAAAAAAAAAGATACTCCAGAAAATTCAAATCTGTCAATTTTACTCGCAAATCTCTGCGATCAGTTCTATAAAAAGGTATGGATCACACAGCTCTATGCACACCTCCTTCCACAACTCAAGTGTCCCCCTCCCTGGCGTGTTTACCTGGAGAAAGCGGAGAATGAGACCACTTCTCCTGGCGAACTCAGACCAATGCTTGCCCTGACACCTACTCACCACCACTATCACTATCACTGCCAGCTCCACCGTGATCATCATCATCATCATGATCATCATCACTAGGAGAAAAATATCACCAGATGCAAAGTGAGTTTCCATGCTAGATGAACTGACTTCAAAAGAGATAGATCACACTTCATTTTGAATTCCATTTAACAGTTTATCATACTATCACATGAAAAGACAATGAAATGTAAGACGAGAGATGAAGGACTGTAAAGCTAACTGTGCAAATTGGCTAAGCAAATAATAAGATAATTTCTGAGCATTTGCCAAAACTGATAAAAAAAACTGAGTGTCCACAAGGCCTCTGAATTAAGAATAAGCTAATAAATATGAATAATGGAAGCAAAGGTGATCTCAAAAGAAGCACAGATATTAATGTAAATAATATTCAAAACTGCTTTTCTGATGCTAAAGGAATCCCAAATGAATGTGTCTGCAGAGAAAGAAAGAATAAAGCAGATATGAAATAAGAAACTGAAATCAAATACTTTAAAAAGTTAGAAAAAGAGAGGCAGAATCTAGAATAAGTAACTTTTAGATGGCAAAGTTCCTAATGTTGTAGATCTGCATGTTGTTAGATGAAAAATAATAAATCAGTATGGATGAAATTAGCATATTTAAAGTGTCCAGCACTGGGAGACACCCAAACTAAAACTCTATATACGCCTCTTAGAAAGTTCTCTAGGAAAAGCTCAACATTGCAACATACAAGAAAAGCAACTACAAGATTCTAGAGAAAAGTAAATTGATAAATAGAGTTAACACAGATACGCTGAACGCCCCATACCTGTCTGAATTGAGCCTGAGTCGAGAGTTCAGGACTTCAGGCGTGGAGATCAGGTAGGACAAGGAGACACAGAAACCCTCTCCCGACTCCTGCAGCTGCTTTGGACTAAGGTGATAGTTCTGAAAGGCAATACAAATAAAGCATAGACTAGTCTCATGCTAAAAATAATTTACAATGACTAGTTTTATGCTAAGTAACATATAGCATGATTAATTCTAAATGTAATCTTATATGCTATAACAATAAACACCTGACATAACTGTTTTCTTTATAGATAACATCCTACTGCTTGTGGATATGAGGAAAGGCATTTTTTTTTTTTCGGATCTCATGTGTATAACAAGCAATAATAAATATACACCAAGCACTAAACCACTGAAACAGACATAGTATATCATAAACCAGTATATATTTAGATTAACAAAATATGACAAACAGAAAAAAGAAAGAAAAAGAGATAATTGCCATATGAACACATCTTCTCAATACTACCCATAGAAAAAAAGGAAGAAAGAAAAATACATACATACATACAAAATTCGCAACACACAACTCCTTATAACTGTACCAGCAGCTTCAACACTACTGTATCTCAACATAATCCAACTAACCATGTCGCGAAAAAAAAATCCTAATATTAATAAACAACATAAAACAACCCCACAAACTACCCCAAAGCGCCTTTTTTTACCTTATAGGGCCCCTGATCACAGCCACACGTCGACGCCTCCATGGTATAAGACATGGGTATCTCGAACTGTCTCCACACCGCAACCCGGGCTGTGGACTCCCTCGCACGCTCAATCTGGAAGTGGCAGTCGCGCAGGGAGAAGGTGGCCATGCAGCTCTGTGCTAATCTCGGCAGCAGCTGGAAATTAAGCAATTAGGTGATAGCTATAAACGGGCGTAGACAGGGAGATGGATATATATATGGATATATATATATATATATATATATATATATATATATATATATATATATATACTGATACATAGATAAACTGATTGAGATAAAACTTGCTTGTGTGTATGCATATGTGTGTGTGTGTGTGTGTGTGTGTGTGTGTGTGTGTGTGTGTGTGTGTGTGTGTGTGTGTGTGTGTGTGTGTGTGTGTGTGTGTGTGTGTGTGCGTGTGCGTGTGCGTGTGCGTGTGCGTGTGCGTGTGCGTGTGCGTGTGCGTGTGTGTGTGTGTGTGTGTGTGTGTGTGTGTGTGTGTGTGTGTGTGTGCGCGCGTGAGTGCATGTGTGCGTGTGCATGCGTGCGCGCGTGAGTGCATGTGTGCGTGTGCATGTGTGCGTGTGCATGCGTGCGCGTCCGCGTGCGTGTGCGTGTGTGTGTATGTGTGCGGCCCCTAAACCCACCATGAAGTCAGGGTGATCCAAAAACTCCTTATCGCCCAGCCACCAGGACTGCAAGCGCGAACACCCGTACATGAACACGTTCTTCTGCCTCGAGTGGCCGTGCAGGTCGCAGAACACTCGCACCTTCTGCTTCGAGATGCTCGTCAGGTACTCCAGCAGGGACTGTGGGAGGGGGGGGGGTGGAAACAAATGGTGTCAGTAATAATAATGGTTATAGTTATAATAGTAGTAGAAGTACTTGTAATAGTACTACTACTAGTAATAGTAGTGTAACAACAATAACAATTGCAACAACAACATTAATTATAGCAATGACAATACTACTAGTAATAATAATACTATAACTGTTACTAATAATAATAATAATGATAATAACAATAATAACAATAATAATAATAATAATAATAATAATAATAATAATAATAATAATAATAACAATGATGTTATTACTACCAATAATAATGATGATGATGGCGATGATAATAACAATGATAACAACAATAATAACGATTATAAGGAAATAATAATAACAAATATTGATCAAATTCAACAAGAATCAGCAAATTGTTCAAGTGCGCCCTGAAATCCAAGGTCAGTGATTTTTCTCAATTTCATTCTAACCCAAAATTACTGTACAGATATCTGGCCTTGTAACACCCGGAAAAAATCAACTGTCCGGGATTTTTTTTTATCATTTACAAAATAACTAGAATTACCTCTGAATATTATCTCATACGAATTTACCTATGAGTATTATGTAACTTCCACTCCAAGTTAATGTATTTCAGGAAATCTAACTTCTATGCAAAATTAACTTCCGTCCCATGCAGTAATCCCCCCACCCCCCACCCCCACATAAGTAAAAAGATCAACTCCAAGGTAAAGAGGTAGAGAAAGAGAAAAAAAATAATCTTCGTCATCACCGAACACTATCATCTACAATTCCGTTATTACTACAGCATCTCTCATCACCATCACCTTCACCACCACCATCACCACCATCATCACCACCATTTCGACCACCGCTACCACAACCACCCTCATCACCCTCATTCCTCCTCTCCTCGTCGATACCACCAACCACCATTACAAACCAAATCCTTACTCTTTCCGCCCGCAGTCTCCGCCAAGACCCCGGCAGCGTGTTTACCTTCGCGTTGTAGATGCTGGGGTGGAGACTGGGATTCGGAGATCGCCAGCGCCGGTTCAGGTCCTCGTCCGTCAGCCCACATCTCTGACTGTGAGGAATAAAGGGCATGCGTTGAGAGAGTGTGTGGGAGAAAAATATATTAAAAAACTAAACAAAAAAGAAAGAGAGGGAGGGAGGAAGGGAGAGAGAGAGAGAGAGGGAGGGAGGGAGGGAGGGAGGGAGGGAGGGAGGGAGGGAGGGAGGGAGAGGGAGAAGGAGAGGGAGAGAGGGAGAGAGGGAGAGAGAGAGAGAGAGAGAGAGAGAGAGAGAGAGAGAGAGAGAGAGAGAGAGAGAGAGAGAGAGAGAGAGAGAGAGAGAGAGAGAGAGAGAGAGAGAGAGCAAAAATAAATAAAGAAAGAAAGAAACTAAGAAAGAAAGAAAGGAAAGAGAGAAAGAAAAAAAAGAGAGAGAGAACGCGAATGAATGAATGAATGAGACAGTGTGATTCCCTAAGTGAGAGTGAGTCTACCTACACACACACACACACACACCACACATACACACAATCGGCATCTCCAGAAACTAGACATTTATCAAACAATAAAAAAAAAAATCACGAGCTTCTTATCAAACATACTAAATCATCAATGAATCTTCTTCGTTTTTTCATGAAGTTCGGCGGAGAACACTTAAAGAATTCGAAACGTCGTGTGTACACACACACACACACACACACACACACACACACACACACACACACACACACACACACACACACACACACACACACACACACACACACACACACACACAGACACACACACACACACACACACACACACACACACACACACACACACATATACATACATACATACACACACACACACACACACACATATATATATATATATATATATATATATATATATATATATATATATATATTCTATTTTTATTTTTATTTTTTTTTTCGTTTTTTTTATCATGCTAGTGTTCTAATTCAATTATGAGTGTACGTTACTTGGTTCGTGTTTTTTTTTTTTTTTTTCCTTTTTTCTTTTTTTCTTTTCGTGTTCGTCTTCATCTTCGTATTTATGTCCGTGTCCGTGTTCGTGTTCGTCTTCATCTTCGTCTTCGTGGTCATCTTCATAATCGTATCAAAGTTCATCTTTACCTTTGTACTTATGTTCGTCTTCGTGTTCATCTTCCTCTTCGTATTACTGTTC
>NC_051390.1:55098278-55105778 GCF_015228065.2 Penaeus monodon | reverse complement strand
GGGAGAAGGAGAGAGGGGAAAGGGAGAGAGAGAGGGAGAGGGAGAGGGAGAGGGAGAGGGAGAGGGAGAGGGAGAGAGAGGAGAGAGGATGTTGAAGAGGGGAGAGGGGGGGAGGGGAGGGGGAGGGGGAGAGGGAGAAGAGACAGAAGAAGAGAGAGAGAGAGAGAGAGAGAGAGAGAGAGAGAGAGAGAAGAGAGAGAGATGAAGAGAGAGAGAGAGAGAGAGAGAGAGAGAGAGAGAGAGAGACGAGAGATGAGAGAGAGCAGATGGGAGATAGAGACGAGAAGAGAGAGAGAGAGAGAAGACAGGGGGGGGGGGGGAGAATAGAGAGAGAGAGGAGAGAGAGAGGGGAAGAGGGAGAGGATGTTGAAGAGAGGTAGAAGGAGAAGGAGAAGGAGAGGGAGAGGGAGAGGGATGAGGAGAGAGGAAGAGAGAGGAGAGTAGAGAGAGGGAGAGAGAGAGAGAGAGAGGAGACGCAGGGAGAGATCGAGAGAGAAGATGAGAGGGGGAGAGAGAGAGAAGAGAGAGGAGAAGGAGAGAGAAGGAGAGAGGGGAGAGAAGAGAGAGAAGAGAGAGCAGGAGAAGCCGAGGAGATGAGATGAGAGAGAGAGAGGAGACGAGAGAGAGAGAGAGAGAGAGAGAAGAGAGAGACGGCAGACGAGACGAGATAGCGGAGGAGAGAGAGAGAGAGAGAGAAGAGAGAGAGAGAGAGAGAGAGAAGAAAGAATCCGAAAGAGAGAGAGAAAAAAAAACAGACACACAAAAGAAACAAAGAAACTTGCAAACAAACAAACAAAACCGAAACAGCAAGACATACACAGTAAGCGACACCGAATCAGACACGCTTACCCCCCTCTTCCCCCTTCCCCCCTTCCCCCCTCCATACAACGGAACATATATCGCGCACCACACAAATACACACACGCACACACACACACACACACACACACACGCACACACACACACACACACACACACACACACAAACACACACACACACACTGTAACCCAACTTTATATATGTAATGTTACTGAAATGTGTATGCCAATGTTATTCTATTTATCTGTTGTTATATTCTATATGCCTTGTACAAAAACAGGCTTTTTATTTGGGGTTTTATTATCCATATGCCTATATTCCCACACCACACACATAACATATATTATGATCATGATTTAGCTGTAATCGTTGCCACATAGACATTCCGATGTGTTTTGGTCTATACCTACCACTAGAGCTATGCATTATTGTAACACTACCTTTCATCACCAATGATTGATTGGCATGGTTAAGCACGTGATCTATGCCCATCTTTAGACACTGTAGGAGGAGACAGGCAGACTCCTGCGGGGGAAGGAGCCAAGGAGCAACACCTCGCTCCTTGGCGCAGCCCGTACTCCATCATACTGTATATATAAAAGGAGTTAAGGACATCTTGGTCGTCTATCTTACACCCTAAGCTCGCCACCTACCATACTCTTGTAGGGACCATCATTCCGACTCTTACGCAGACACACACACTCACAAATAATGATAATAACAATAAATAAATCAATCAATAAAAAGAATAAGAATAAATACATAAAAAATATATCAATAGAAACAAACAAACAGATAAATAATAATAAAAAAAAATACATAACTTCCGGAATCTAACGGTTTGCGAAGCGAGCAAGCGACGGGACGCGGCGGGCGAGTCAGGCCCGGGTTGGCAAGCAGGACTTGCAACTCATGCTCGCTGGGCCATCTCAGGTCAGCTGGGGCAAGCAGGACTTCCGACGCCTTGGAGATGGCCTTGGGAAGCATGAGAGAGAGAGAGGGGGGGGGAGAGAGGGAGAGGGAGAAAGGTAGGAGGGAAGGGAGAGGGAGAGAGGAGAGGGAGAGACGAGAGAGAGAGAGACGAGAGAGAGGGGGGGGAGAGGAAAGAGGATGGGGAAGAGAGAGGGATAGTGTGAGAGAGAGAGAGAGAGGACGAGACGAGAGAGACGAGACGAGAGGGAGGCAGAGAGAGAGAGAGAGAGAGAGAGAGAGACAGAGAGAGAGAGAGATTCATAGGAGAGAAGAGTAGAAGAGGAGAGAGAGAGTAGAGGAGAGGGAGAGAGGGACGAAGAGGGCAGGAGAAGAGGGAGGGAGGGGGGGGGAGGGAGGGAGGGAGGGAGGGAGGAGGAGCGGGAGGGAGGGAGGGAGGGAGGGAGAGAGGGAGAGAGAGAGAGGAGGGAAGGAGGGACGGGAGAGAGAGATAGAGAGAGAGAGAGGAGAGATGAGAGAGGAGTGAGAGAGCACGAGATGAGAGAGGAGAAGAGAGATGATGATAAGGAATGAGAGAGAGAGAGAGAGAGAGGGAGGGGAGGGAGGGAGGGAGGGATGTGTATAACCATGTGTATGTATATGTATGTGCATGTGTATATATGTATGTGTATGTGTATAACCATGTGTATGTGCATTTAGACGTGTATGTACATGGATATGTATATGCATATTTGCTTTCTTATGTGTATGAGTAAGTGTATGTTCATATATATGTGTAAGTATCTGTATATAAATGTATATATGTAAGTGTAAATGTATATATATATGTATATGTATATGAATATGTGTACGTATGCATTTGCAAGTGTACATGTATGTATGACTTTATGTAAGTCGTGCATTCGGGGGAAGGAAAAAATGACAGCGAGCGAGGGTTCGGGGACGGGAAGTACGAAGGGAAGTAGGACAGGAGGCGCAGCGGAGGGGAAAGGTCAATAAAGAAGAAGCATGGGTCGAGGGAAAAGCGCGGAGGATAGAGACACGAGTAGAGAGAGGAAGAGAGAGAGAGGAAGAGAGCAGTATGGGTGAGAGAGAGAGAGAGAGGGAGAGAGCGAGAGAGAGAGAGAGAAGAGAGAAGAGAGATAGAGAGTAAATCAGTAGAGAGAGAGTGATAGAGAGATAGGAGAAGAGATAGAGAGAAAGGTAGTGGGGAAAGAAAGAAAGGAAAGAAAGAGGCGAAGGATATAAGGGAGAAAGAAAGGTAAGAATGATAATAACGAAAGATGAAGAAGACAAGCAAGAGTTAAGAATACAAGTGCACCCCGAATAAAGGCCAGAGTAAGGAAGAAGTTACGCCACTCTCTACAAAACTCATCAATGAATAAATAATGAAGAATGAGAAAGATCCAGCTCACAGTAGAGAACAGAACGACATCACCTAAAACCTCTCCCTCTTCACCTACATCCTAAATCAAAACATGATACGCTTACAATCACTCTCTACACCTCTCCACTCTTCCCCCTCCCTCTCTCCCACCTCTCCCTCTTCCCTCCTCCCTCTCTCCCACCTCTCCCTCTTCCCTCCTCCCTCTCTCCCACCTCATCCCTCCTCCCTCCTCCCTCTCACCTCTTCCTCTTCCCTCCTCCCTCTCTCCCACCTCTCCCTCTCCCTCTCTCCCTGGCCGTATTCCGCAGACTGGGATTTCCCGCCTGACTCAACCCTGGCCTGGCTCAGTGTGGACTCTACCGGTCTCTTTATCCAAGAATCTTGAGAGTTTGTGGAGGGTAGGCGGGATTACAGATATGAACGGTCGGGGGCTTGCAAAGGTGGAAGGGAGGGAGGGAGAGAATGAAGGTGTGGTAAGTAGATAGTGAGAGGGAGAGGGAGAGGGAGAGGGGGAGGGAGAGGGAGAGGGGGAGGGAGAGGGGGAGGGAGAGGGAGAGGAAGTGGGAGAGAGAGAGAGAGAGAGAGAGAAAGAGAGAGAGAGAGAGAGAGAACGAGATGAGAGAGAGGAGGAGAGAGAGAGAGAAGATGTAGAAGAGAGAAGACGAAGAGATTGCGAGAGAGAGAGAGAGAAAGAAAGAGAGAGAGGGTGGATTTATGGAGGAGAAGGGAAGGAGAGGAGAGGAGACAGATAGATAGATAGAGAGACACCCCTAGTGCGAATAGAGAATGACCCGGACAAATAAAAGACAAAAAAAACAAAAAAAAAAAAAAAAAAAACGAAAATCCTAACGCCTTGTATATCACCGACAACTCCTGGCCATAAGCATTTCCTGTAGACTGGGATTACTAACCTCAGGAATCACGAAATTCTACGCGCTGGGATACGAGCGCAAAACCTTTCTTCTTCTTCTTCTTCTTTTTCTTCTTTGGCTGAATTTATCGCGCTCGGTATTCGATTCCCGTAAATGCAGCCCCCCCAAAATATATATATATATATATATATAAAAAATATATATAATATATAATAATTAAAATATATATAAATAATAAATAAAGAAAGAAAGAAAGAAACAGGGAAACTAATAGTATTAACAAAATAACAAATATATAAAAGAAACAAACTTTAGTGGGTAATTTTTGCTTTTTCTTTTGAAAGGGGGAAATAAAAAATTGACCCCCAAAAAGAAGGGGCGGGGAAGGGGGGGAGGAGGGAGGGGGGAGGGAGGGAGGGGGGGGAGGAGAAGAGAGGGGAAGAGAGAGAGAGAGGGGCGAGAGGGGAGGAGCGAGAGGGGGGAGGAAAATAGAGAGGAGAAAAAGGAAAAAGAGAGAGAGAGAGAAAAGGGGAAAAAGAAAGAGAGAAAAAAGAAAGAGAGAAAGAAGAAAAGAGAGAAAAAAGAGAAAGAGGAGAAAAAAAGAGGGAAAAAGCAGACGCGAGAATGGGGAATGAAAGAGAATGAAAGAGAAAGACCAGCAACACCCGCACTTTGATACGACCCGCCTCCCTCGCCACGACCCGCCTCCCTCGCCACGACCCGCCTCCCTCGCCACGACCCGCCTCCCTCGCCACGACCCGCCTCCCTCGCAGCCAACGTCAGCCCAACTGGCGCCCACACGCCCACTAACAGCTGTTGAGATACCCGGATGAAGTCTAGGTCAAAGAGGGCATGAAAGGGGGGGAGGGAGGGAGGGAGAGGAAGAGAGAGAGAGGAAGAGAGAAAGATGAAGAAAGAGAGAGAGAAAAAGAGAGTGACGAAGAGAGAAAAAGAGAGAAAGAAAAGAGAGGGAAAAAGGGAGAGGAGAGGGGAGAGAGAGAGAGGGGAGAGAGAGAAAAGAGAGAGAGAGAGATGGGAGAGAGAGAGAGAAGAGCGGGAGAAACGAAAAGGAGGAAAGAGAGAGAAAGAAGGGAGAGAAAAGGGAAAAAAGAGAAGAGAAAAAGAAAAAAGAGGGAAAGAAGAGAGAAAAAGGAGGGGGGGGGAGGGGGGAAAGAGAAAAAGAGAGAGAAAGAGCAGAAAAGAAGAGAAGGGGAGGGGGGGGGGGGAGGAGGGGGGGGGCGGGGGGTGAGGGGGGAGAGAGGGGGAGGGAGGAGAGAGAATGCTGCAGTTTGTAAACTCCAGGGTTTCTGAATCTGTTTCCCCTTGGGTTTTTATTTTACCTTATCTTTTTATGCCTGTCTTCTTTTTGTATTACTGTTTTCACTCTTTTTTTTTTCCCTTCTCCTTTCCTATACATTGCAATGTTACGTTTTTTCGCCCCCCTTTTCCCTTGTACACCCCTTCTCTCCTCTCTCTTTTCTCGCTCCGCTTCTTCCCTCTTCCTCTCCAAATCCGTTCCCCTTTTGCTTTCCCCCCTTCCCCTCTCCCTCTCCCCCCCTATCCCTCACCCCTCCCTCTCTGCCCATCCCTAACCCTTTTCCCTTCTGCCCTTATCCCTACCCTTTTCCCCCCTTTTTCCCCCCCCCCCCCCCCCCCCCCCAAAAAAAAGAATTACCTGGGGGAGATGGATAAGATTTTTAGGAAAGTGGAAAGATTTTTCCCCGGCGGAAAAAAGGGGGGGAAGGGGGAAAAGGGGGTTTTTGGGGGTTGGGGCGGTGGGGAAAGAGAGAGAGAGAAAAAGAGGAGAGAGAGGAGAGAGAGAGAGGAGAGAGAGAAGAGAGAGAAAGAGAAGAGAGAGAGGGGGGAAAGGGGGGAAAAAGAGAGAGGAGAAAAGGGAAGAGAGAGAGAGAGAGAGAAGAAAAAGAGAAGAGACGGGAGAGGGGAGAGAGAGAGAGAGAGAGAGAGAGAGAGATTTGGGAATATGATTGAAGGAGGACAGACATAAAAATGTAATAGTAAACAGGATAGGAGGAGGGTAAAAAGGCGATTCATGTGGCTTGACTAGGATAGACGCAGCAGGATAATGGCAAATAGGATAAGAGGATTGTAAGGAGAGGCGATTTATACAAGTGAGAGATAGAAAGATGTGATTGGGCCAGGATTGACGCAACAGAATAACGGCAAATAGGATGAGAGGGTTTGTGCGACAGAGGCGATTCAGATGACTTGAGAGATGGGGGGATAGGATCAGGGCAAGCTAAACATAACGGGATGAAGATAAACAGGGTAGGGGAGTTGTGTGACGAGGCTTTTCTCAAGAGCGCTGGTAATAGTTGGGGATAGAAAAGTTGAAAAAGATCGTGCCTGACAGAATCATCCCCTCAAATAGCAATTACAGCTAACCTCCGGGATCTAATATAAAGAATACGACCGCCCCCCCCAAAAAAAAAAAGACATTCCGACTTGAAACAAAAAAAAATCTAATATAGAAATAACGTTTTTACAAAAAGCACGAAATAAAAATCATACCTGAAAAAAAACACTCAAAAACCTTCACAACTTCGCAATAAAAAAAGGTAAAAAAATAGAACTGTGACCGAGCTAGACAACAGAGGTCAAGCCTTCTCTCGGGGCGAACGGAGAGGGTCCTGCGCAGAGGGGCGTCAGGGGGGCGAGAGAGGGCTTGGAGGGCACAATGCAACGAGAGGGGCGGGGCGGAGAGGGGCATCGAGGGGCGTGAAGGGGCGTGGAAAGGACAGGACAAGATGATGGGCGGGGCAAAGAGGGCCGTCGAGGTGCGAGGAGAGGCGTGGAAGTTACAAGACAACGAGAGGGGCGTGGCCAAAAGCGACCGACGAGGAGCAAGAAGGGGCACTGAAAGGACGAGGCAAGGCGACGGGGCGGGGCAAAAGAGAACCGTCGAGGGGCAAGAATGGGCCATTTAAATGACGAGGCAACGACAGGGACATGCCAAAAGAAAAGAAAAGAAAAAACCCGTCGAGGGGTAAGAACGGGCACGTAAAGGACAAGGCAAGGCAGCGGGCGCGGGGGCGGAGACTCCACCGCGACGGCGAGCGGGACAGGTCACTCGGGCCTGCCTTGACTCGTGCAGTCCCGCCACGGAGCTCGGAGACGACGCACGCCACATCCTTCCCTCCCCTTCCACGCCTCCTCGCGGGCCCAGAAAAGATTCCTCGACCCCCGAAGGACCCCCCGAGCGACCGCGCATCCTACAGAGATCGCACCCCAAGACAGCCTCACCCTCTGGGCATCGCGGCAAGCACCATGAGGGCGTCTGCTTTCATCCCGAGGGCGGTTACGTCCCTTCTGCTCCTGTCCCTGGTTCGCGGTGAGCCCAGATTGCAACTGCAACTGCTTCCCCTGCACATTCGCTTTATTTTGCTTGCTTTCAATTGATCTGAATCGGCGATCGTGTGCTTGTGGGTGCATTTGTTTGTTACTGTTTGATTTGAATCGGCGATCGTGTGCTT
>NC_051390.1:55083278-55095778 GCF_015228065.2 Penaeus monodon | reverse complement strand
TTTTTCTATCTCTCCCTCCCTCTTTCATTCTTTCTCTCTCCCTTTCTTTTTTTCTTTCTCTCTCTCTCTCTCTCTCTTTCTTTCTCTCTCTCACTCTCTCCTTCCTCCTTCTTCTCACTCTGACACTTACCTATTTCTCAATGTCTCATATACCGCATTATAACTTCAATCAAATGATACGATAGAACAGGAAACGATGAACAAACTTTGGCTTCTGAATTCAATATATCCCATTACTATTTTAATACCATTCACTCAATAATAATCCAAAATTTTTCAATTAATTGCAGTCATTTGCTTTCAATTCTATATAATTTAGTTCAAGTTACTTACAACAATGTCTAATATTACTCCCAACATTTTTTTTCAATCGACCTTCAACATTTTTCAACACTTTCTGCATTTCTCAATACACCTTCAGTATTCTTCAATTATCCTTCCGCAATTTGCAACACGCCGACACTCATATTTTTTTTTCCTTTGCAACTTTAACATCCTTGCATTATCTTTCAACATTCTCCAAATGCTCCCTCTACATCTATCAACATTCCTTTTCACACACACACACACACACACACACACACACACACACACACACACACACACACACACACACACACACACACACACACACACACAGCATATCCAGAAACTAGACATTTATTAGACAATTAATAAAAAAAATAATAATAAACAAATAAATAACATAAAATAAAATCAAAAATCAAAAACCCAAACTCTTCTTGCCAACCCCCCCCCCATCATCTCCCCACCCTCATCTCTCCCCTCTCCCCCCACCCCACAGGCCAGAGAATCCAGACCGTGGAACTCGCCGACTCCCGCTACTTCATCTCGAACGCCTCCCCGTACTCGCCGTCCCTCAACTGGTTCCTCGCCTACGAGTACTGCCACACCATCGGCATGGAGCTGCTCTCCTTCCAGGGCATCGAGGAGACCGAGATCATCAACAGTTTCCTCAGTGACAATGGTAAGGGATAAATGCTTTTATGTTTTTTTTTATTTTTTTTTCTTGGTCATCGTGAGCGCTTTGATTAGCTTTAGTGCATCGCTTTTCTTTTTTTTCCCTTAGCGTTTTGTTTTGTGCGTCGCTGATTCAGTTTTTGAATGATGCAATGTATATATGGATAGGTGTGTGTGTGTGTGTGTGTGTGTGTGTGTGTGTGTGTGTGTGTGTGTGTGTGTGTGTGTGTGTGTGTATGTTGAATAATTCTTAAACGAAAGAAATTAAATATCCCCATCTTCTGCACAAAGGTTACGGTAACAGTGAATACTGGACGAGCGGCAATCAGCTGGGCTCCGAGATGTGGATATGGATGAGCACTGGCCAGCCCTTCAACAACACTTTCAACTTCTGGGGTGCAGGTGGCCCGCCCCTCACGTGAGTTTCTATACATGGCGGTGCACGGTAGCAAACGCTGCATAAAATGTGCAAAGTACCGCCACATGAAGCACCCTGTATTAGTACAATCTCTATCTCTCAAACTGTTTAAAGTTTTCCCACTTACAATAAACCACACCCCCTTTACCCTCCCGACTTTCTACTCCACCAGGAAATCCCAGCAGTCATGTATGAGCCACCAGACGGGCACCTGGTCTCCCCAGAACTGCATGGACCCCAAGCACTTTATCTGTGAACAAACGCGTTGCTTCTACTACAATTACGTGACCACAAACCGCCGTGCATCACAGGGGTAAGAGCAGGTAATATTTAAAACAGGCTATTTGTAGGGTGCTGGGAATGGCTTGCATGTGTCTCCCACTGCACGAGGTGAATGTGGGATTATTATAGGTAAATTTTAAACTACCGCCATCTTCAGCGAAGACTAAACCAAACCAATTGTTGAGAGCTTGATCTGGCTTGTAGGTCCCGCAGGTCATAAATGTGAACACCATACCCAACTAAGAAACTACATCTATAATCATCATCTGTTCTGCATCACGAATTTGGATGATGCTTTTCTGTCCAAAGACTATGGAATTGACAACTTAATGCCCTTCTTAACCTTGGGCAAACCTTAAACCCACTCATTTGGGTACTACCACTGTTCCTCGGTGACTCGTTTATAACCGTTATCTTGCTAGAGACGGCTTGCATGTATTCTCCTAGTGCAATTAGGACCCCTTTCTGTAACCATATTACTGTAACTGTAACCATTATCTTATATAGAGAGATTTTAAAGCATGCCCATTATAGTAGGGGAGAGCGCTGAATGAGCTGGTCATTCAAGCAAGTTTAGGGGTCTACAGATGTAGAGTAAAAGCCATGAGACAGGACAGTGTCCTGCAGGTCTACAAAGAGGATGCGTGCATAGATATCAAAAGGCAAAGCCACTGACACACTCTGCACCTAATATGAAGGTGTGTTAACGCCATTCCCAAACTCTGCCATGGCTCATAACAAACATTATCTATGATGTCCACTGTGAAGAGGGCAGTGAGTCCCACTGCCACCAGGAGAGAGAACAGACACACTTCCCTAGAAAGGAACCATCAACCACTGGCAAGCTGGTGAAGAAGGTATCCCTGATGCTTTCTCCAAGGCAACTAGAGTACGAAAATGAAATTCTGACCTCCACAATACTCATTCAGTTATGATGATCACAAGAGACAACTCTTATTAGCTACTAAAGATTGGGCCATGTGTATGTGGCCCAGGTGAAGCTTGCCTTAGCAAATTTCAATAAACTGTCTTGCATGTGCTGCCTTGCTGCATGGGTTAACAACTTTTTTTGTTAATTAGTCAATTAGGTTATTTTAACAATAATAATAAAAAGGAGCTTAATTTCCAACCCTTCACTGCATTTTATATAATGCTTCTAGGGAATTATAAAATATATTTAAGTATAGCTTTCTGTATCTTAAGTATTCAATCGAAAACAATTTATTTAATTCTGATGCTCAAAAAGACCAGGAGTCATTAATATTACACACATTATATATGCATATGAACAACAGCATTCAACATTTAACTTACACTCACTACCAGCATGAAGGAGAGATAAGGAAGTGCAGAAATGAAAATTATAGAAATAAAATTTACCATCATCTACTATCTGTCTATCTATCTATTTGTCTGTCAATCTAGGCATCTATCTTCACTCCAGGAAATGCTCTAATTTTCATGGTATTCCCTAACGCAGCACCAACACAACAGCTGGCATTCCCGGGTTCCCAGCAAGTCCATCTCTCCGCCCAGTTAGTCCTTTGAGACGCCCTTCCATTCCTACCCCAACGAGTGTCGTACAGAGTGACCCCCAGACACAGCCAGCGGACACACAGAACCCACCCGCAATTAACGAGACGCTGCCAAGAGATGACCAGCTCACATCAACACCCATTGCAAAGCTCATGTCAACTACAATCTCACCCGAGGCAGACGTCAAAGTCATGCCCGTAGAAGCTCCTCCTCAACAGGATCCAAAAGAGGTGCCAGTGACGTCCCCACCTGAAGCAACTGCCAGCGAGCCTATAGTGATTGCAAACAACGAAATCCTCCCAGCAACTATGAACAGCGAGTTCCGCCTGCTGCAGCCTCCCACAAAGGATTTTGATGCAGAGGCTACTGAAGAAACGTCCACTGCAAACGTGAGACTTCTGAGCAGGCAGGAGACCTTCAGCTGGGCTCTTAAGGATTCTGGTTCTCCATAACAGAGTAATCAACTTTCTTGTAAATCAACAACAATCTAAACCATGAGTGCATTATAACATGGATCCTACTCCACCACTTCTTTATTCTGCATTTGTTATGTTACTGTTTCTGAGGGTGCATTGTTAATTACATGTGTATAAAGGTACCACTCTTTGATTTCTTCCTTTTCATAAATACACAAATCATGTGAAAGAGGATATGTCGCATCAACTTTAAGCTCTCGCAGTTGGAGTTGCTAACATGCAGTGTGTTAGATTCTCTCATATGGTGGAACATATTTATAACAACATAATTATAATAATAGCAAGACGATGAAACTATCCAGAGCACACACACACACACACACACACACACACACACACACACACACACACACACACACACACACACACACACACACACACACACACACACTCCTTAAACCTTCCTTGAGTACTTACTTTCCATGGATGACGCCCTCTGGGTTGAGCATGGGCACAATCTTGAAAATGAAGTTCTGCAACAGGAGACGCGATGCAGCTGTGTCCGTCAGCAGGTAGTCCAGTATGCCCTCCATGACCCAGGAGGCATTGCTCTCTCCAGGATGCACGCGCGCTGTCAGGAATACCACTTCCTTTTCCTGATGAAGAAGAAAATGAAGAAGAAAAAACAGAATGAAAGTGTATTTTTCTGTCTGGAGACATGCTAAAGCTGATCATCAGTATCATATTTAACTAAAACCATCATAAAAAGATATATATATATTTCAAAGAAAGAAAAATACAATATAGCCAGAAAAAAAGGTTATATTTTCATAACACCTACATAATAACCTACACTGCTTACCTTAACATTTTCTTTGGTAGTAATAGTCAAGAGGGGGACTGGATTCCCATTAAGTGTGTGACATAAGGACTGGTTACTGTAGAAGATATCACTTGCTCTTTCTATGGAATCTTGTTTATTTAAGTAGGCCTATTAAAAGAGAGTAATTTCCATCATTAAAAGGTTATATGACGGTAATATATTATCAATATCTGCTCAACGGATGGAATAACTATGGCATTAGCCGTAACTAACATTCTTAAAAAAAAAAAAAAAAAAAAAAAAAAAAAAAAAATCCATTTCTCTAAATCAAAATATACACAACTTGAAGCAATTGTCACAGTTCACAAAGCATGAAAACAAAATCATCCAAAAATCATACCTGCAACTGTGTATATGTGTACGGATAATGATAAGCTAAATAGCACACGTCATAAGCATGAGGAAAAGTGACGGTGAAGGTAGCTGTATAATAGCACTTGTTGACCGACTTCTTGAAGCGCACATTATCGTGGCTTTTCGGTATCCGCGAGTAGTGGTTTTTGTGGTAGCAGATGTCTGTCCCTGTGCGGACCCAAGCACCCCTGCCTTTTATGGCTTCACGCACGCTAAACATGACCGGCTTCATTCCTGATGGGGAGAACAAAGGACAGCCTTAAAAAGAGTAGAGTACTGGAGATGAGGTTTTATCAGGTTGAATGCCATGGTCGACAGGTGCATTAGCTATACTGTTTGTACAAATTTTGATCTTCATGGTTTAAAAGACAAATTAAGAAAAAGCCTGGTCATGGAATATGCATATAAAAAAACTGATACATATAGAAAAAACTGTGGACGTTATATCATGGAATGGAACGTACCATAATTGAATTCACTATTTGGCTTTTCATTGTTTATAATATTGAAGACATATGGTGTGTGTGCCTCCATATTGCTGACTTCGAAATAGAACCACTGGTGGTGATGCGAGGAGTTAACATCAGCATTTAGAATCAAATCATATTCAGTATTTGATGCCTGAAATGGAAGAAGAAAAATTTTCAACACCTCAGCCAAACTCTCCTTAAATACGAAACTCCAACAGAGTAAGAGACAAAAAAATAATAATAATAATAATTATAATAATAATAAAAATAAAAGCACACATATAAATTATATCAAAATGAAATGATCGTCACAAAACTCACCTGAATTACTCTGCGTAAATTGCCGCTCTCAAATCTTGATTCAAAATTCAAGTGCTGGACCGAGACGTCACGTTTGCCAACGCGTTTCTCATCCCAATTACCCAGAGATCTAATAGAGAGGAAAGCCACATTACACTTATGAATAACATGTGGCTCATTACAATGAAATCATATTCTATGATCTAATAAAAACTAAACAATATTTCAGAAAAAAAAAAAATGTAATGGAAAGATTTCACAAAGAAGAGTAGTGTTTCCTCTTGATTATTCTTTGGGAAAATGAATAATTAAATAAGTAAATAAAGTGAAAAATAACCACAGTTAACAGGGATCTATAGAGGTTCATGGAAACTAGGGCTGGATGGGTGAATCCAGGTTATTTATATATATATATATATATATATATATATATATATATATATATATATATATATGTATGTACATATATATGTATATATATATTATATACATATACATACACATATACATATACATATACATATACATACACACACACACACACACACACACACACACACACACACACACACACACACACACACACACACACACACACGTACGTACACACACACACACACACACACACACACACACACACACACACACACACACACACACACACACACACACACACACACACACACACACATATATATACATATATATATAAATATATATATATATATATACATATATATATATATATATATATATATATATATATATATATATATATATATATGTATATGTATATGTATATGCATATGTATATTTATTTATATATATATATATATATATATATATATATATATATATATATATATATATATATATATATATATATATATATATATATATAATACACACACACAAATATATTTGTGTGTGGGACAAAAGGTTGCCCATGGTGGAGTTCCCCTCCCTATACACGCCAATATTCCTCAAACCCTAAATATCTCAGAATATAAAAAATTAATGAAATCTAAATACACCTTCCTTTTGTAGATAACAATAAAAAATAATAACATTCTCACCTGCTGTTATTACTGCTCGGGGTAATGAGACGTCTCGAATGTTCTGACTCCAGGAGGTAGTCTAAGTCGTACACAACACGTTCCATGTAGACCTCTGGATGGAGCACTCTCTCCACAGTTGCAATGGCCTTATTCCTGTAATGGAGAAGGGAAAACACTGTTTAAGGTCATATTTTAACCAAATTAAAGGGAAAATACACTAAAGTCTCATAAAATTGTTATATATCATATAAATCATATAAGTTTGAGTTAATATCTAAGAAAATGAGATATATAATAAATATCAAACCAAGCACATTCCTAGACAATATCTTCGAACTGATGTCTAATAAAATACTTAAGGAAATCCCATCTTAAAATTTCCCAACAATTCTCCCTCTCCCTCTCTCCCTCCCTACCCCCTTCCTCTCAAAACTTGCCTGCACACTCTTCTGTCCTTCTCATAGAGTTCCTCTAAGTGATTGGGGCCACGAGCACCAACCATGTCAGGATAAGCCACTTTGACGAAGTTAATAATACTCCGCGTGCAGTCAGAGGCTCTTATGTAACGCTCATTGTGGCTCTCTGGGATCACATCATTAAGGGCACCTGAAATGTGGTTGTATCATAAAGAAACTACTGAGAAAAATGTTCAAAGTGCTAGAAATGCTCAGTGACATTCTTTACTCAGTTGGATTATCCTTTAATGATTAATCGAACATGAATATCACTGCTTTGAAAGGATTACTGAAATTGTTATTACCTTAATGAATATACAAAGACCCTCTTTCACATGTAACAAAAAGAGAGAAACAGATATACTCTACATACCTCTTCTGATTGGAACTACAACTTCCTTAAACCTTGTACCGCTGGCAATGCGGAAATTGAAAAGCTCAGGGAACAGGTGTGCTAATTTCACCAGTTCCTCCATTCTCGGCTTCTGTGGGCAATAATCAGAGGCTAAATCTATTCCTTTGAAGTCCTGAGAAAGTTCAAAGTCCTCCTCTTCATCCTCGATTTCCTCTTCTGCCTCTTCATCTGAAGAATCCATATCTACGCCTGGAGTTGCTTCGCGGGACCTGTCTGTTATGGAATATGTAAATGTATGAGTTGTATTTTTGAAAATGATTTATAGTTTATTTTATGTAGCTAACTGCAATTTTTAAATCATACTAAGGAGAAACAGAGAACACTTGTATAACAGATTGTGCCCCTCAACAAAGTAATAAATGATATACAGGAAGACATGGATAATTTAGGCAATAATCTAAATATGGTTTTGTCAAAATTGATTTTAAAAATATTAATGGAAAACACCTCTTAAAAGCTAAATATCCTCCACACCCCCTAACTTGCTTGACATCCTCTTGACACCCTCCCAGCATGGACTTACTGCTGCACACTGACACCTAACGCCCTCTGCTGGCCCCCTTACCTGAGCTTGTTTCGGATCCCTCCCTATTTGGCACTTGGAAGGTGAATGCCCCCCAGCTGGAAGACACTGGTAGTTCTCCTTTGCTGATACACTTCAGGAAAACGTTGGTGGCATTTGCGAGGTTATTGTCAAACTTCTTGTCTGCTGGACAGGACTGTATGAAACGCTGTGTGATTTCAACACCATTAAGTGCCACCACAGCTTTTCGACCATGTTCTGAAAAATTGCAGATGTTTGATATATTAATATTTTTTTCTAATATCAACACTAAAGAAAAAAAAAGAATATATCCCCTTCTAAAACAGGACACCATTATTCATAGTCATTAATATCAACATTCACCAAACTTTCTTTTTTTTCCCCCATTTCTTCTCATCAAATACTTACTGGAATCACACATGTGTGACAAAGTGCCAAGTATTCCCTTAATGACCTTGACCTGGTGTCGCCGCTCAATCTTCTCCCACGCGTCCAAGATGGAGAGAACACGCTGCAGTCCCGTTTCTCTTACCAACCGAATCACATTGCTCTCTGGTGATTTAGATTCAGTAATTAACGGGTGAATGATGAGCTCTCATGTCAGAGCCAATAAACCAAGGTTAATGCTGGATAAGATGCCTTTGTAACCTTATGGCTTGACAAAGACATCTATCCTTAATTTCTTCCTCTTTGTACCTTTTCAAAATGAACTGCACATAAAATCTTCCTGTAACTAAGAGCAATGTTTACATGGGAAAGGAAACAATGGTTTTTATTCCGCAAAACTCAAAAGCTATGAAAAAGAAGGGGAGGGTCTTCATACATGGACTTTTGGAAGAGTGTGACACATCAATAAGGATAGAACCTTGTTTTAGAATGTCTGTTTTATGCCAGCAGACACCTCTCGTTAAAGATCAATACACTTGATTAATCACATGTTTTATAATCACATATATTAAAGTGGTCATATTTATACCTGTCTTTCAAACATTATTAGTCTTTGAAAAATATTTTTCTGTTTCCTAATCTTGGCAACAGAAGACAAAATAAAGAATCTTCGAGGATTAAGTGAACTGTTGTTTTACACGTCTTATTTTGTAACCTGTGTTTACATTCCCTGGAAGGATAATTCAGTTTTTGAAATGGCGTGTGTGTGTGTGTGTGTGTGTGTGTGTGTGTGTGTGTGTGTGTGTGTGTGTGTGTGTGTGTGTGTGTGTGTGTGTGTGTGTGTGTGTGTGTGTGTGTGTGTGCATGTGTGGTGTGTGTGTGTGTGTGTGTGTGTGTGTGTGTGTGTGTGTGTGTGTGTGTGTGTGTGTGTGTGTGTGTGTATATATATATGTATATATATATGTATATATATATGTATATATATATGTGTATATATATATATATATATATATATATATATATATATATATATATATATATATATATATATATATATAATGCCAAGTGAGGTATTGTACATTACAGATTCAAAAGTATGAAAATTAGTCACAGAGTCTATACATTGCAAATTATATGTTTTTCTTTGTACTTACCCCTTATCTGTAACTTGCTTCAGCCAAAGCTGATTATGTCAGTAATTCTACCTGAGTATGCTGAATGCTACATAGGTTTCCATGCAATCTATTACACAGTTAAAAATGTAATATAAAAATCACACCAGCTTCAACTGCCAAAATATAACTATTGTCTACTCCTCTTTCACACAATATGCAAAATTCTTAAGACTAGATTTTTTCCCTTATTTTCAGACAGATGCAAGTTTCTTATTGCACTTAGTTTTAGTTCTTTACTTCTTGTTAACTAAGAAAAAAAAAACAGCTTCAAAGATCATTGCAAAATGGACTGTGAAAAACTACACACTTTTTACCCATTTTTGGTTGAAATGGATATGAATACAAATTAATAATTTCACAAGGCTGGATGTATAATTAATGTACTCTACTCTTTATCGACATCTGATAAAGAAAGATTTCTAAACATTCATAACTTTATCTTGCCTTGTGAAAATATAAATTCTCACTCATACCTTTTCCAACAGAGTCGTAATGAAATGTGTCAGAATTTTCACTTGTATCTAGCATCAGCACAGGGCAGGACCGTGAATCTTTTGAGTCTCTGGTATTTAATCAGCAACTTGGCAATATGCTATTTAAATCAAGCAAGCCTGTATATGATGCCACAGTATATTCATCATATCACAGCTTGTTTAAGATTTAGACTATATGGCCACAGAGATTTTTTTTCTTCTATCTCTTAACTGTATTAAATGTAATTCTATGTAGTTAGAGAAGCCAGTTACCTAAGATGTTAATACCATTTTACACAAGATTCAACCCAACTGTTCAAGGATCTGTAGATGTCTTAGGCCCCCAGCAACAGGAACGGCTACTGAAACCCCCGATCATCAACGTCTGAATGTCAAGCACATCAGTCTGAGCTTTATTCATCCTCCGAATACTTGAGCAATGGGTTTTCCACACGACACCAACAACAACAGCAACCACCAGTCGAGAGAAACAGATCTTGTGACTGAGAACCTCCCTCCATTCCCTGCGTAAATGGACGAGGCTTAACATGCATTTTCATCCACACAGTACAAGCACCCTTACCAAAGAAATAATTAAGAAGGGCCTGGAGTTTTTGGCCGTTAGCCCGTACAATGGCTGCAAGGCGGGGGCTCACATTCGCTACAGAGAAAAGTGTTTGCCAGTGACATACAGTTAGAAAGGAAGAAAGGAAATATGTGTAACGCTACCACTGCACCGATCAGCTGCATCCATTCTCATCTTCCTGTGCAAACTCATCGCATTTCCGAGACAATAATAATAATAATAATAATAATAACGATAATGATAATAATAATAAAAGTTCTGTTTTTTTGTAATTAACGATTGAATCAGGTAAAGATACTCCCAAACTTGCAATAATAAACTGCGATGAGCTTGACTTTAAAACGGGTGAGAACAGATCAAGTGCAGAAAAAAAAACACTAAGATGAAAAAATAACAGAGTCAAAGGAGGGAGAGAAACGTCCTTGAATAATTAGTAGTAAAGGAAATTCAGGAACCTGCTGGGAGAAAAAAAAAATTAATAAACAAAAACAAAACTCAAGAGAAACAAACTTCAAAATAAATGACAGATGGAGAGATTAATGGAGAGAGAAAAAGTATGTAAATAAAACTAAAACCCAGATAAGTTTAGCCCATTTCTTTACACTCATAGTTTCCAGTAATACCACCGTCATGTAGCCTTTTTAAAGAAATGTAACATGAATTAGACATGATAACATTACAAACTGTTTAGATACATCTTAACTATCTGTTTAAGCCGTTTCTATACCTAAAATGGAAACAGAGATTAGGGTTACTTTCATTCCTTTATTTTTAAATTACGTTTACAGTGATTAACAACATGAAAACAAATCTCATGAGTGAAGTTCCAGATATCAGTATTCAGGTAAGCATCTTGATTTCTAATAATATACCTTATCATTGAACACAAATAAATACTTTTTTATACGTTTTATCATTATGTAGCCACTGATTCCTTTTAAGACTACAATGTTTTCTGTATATTAAATTTTCCCTTGAAACTTGAATAAACAAATAAGTTCCTTCGTTTCCTCCGGCACGTCGTTGTGTATATTTAGACAAAACACACACACACCATGCTTTACAGGTTCTTGCATATCATAAACCAAAAGAGAAAAAGGAAAGAAAAAAAAAAGAGAGGCAAATAACATAGACATGAGATTAGTTGAGGAAGCAAATAAAGAGTAAACCTGACAAGCGAAAATGAACATAATAAGAAGAAAACACCAGGAAATTAATCTCTAAAATTGGTACAAAAGAAGGGGTATCAGCTCTGCTTGCATATGACCTAAAAGCAAATAAAAAAAAGATAAAAATTTATCATGAAATCGAATTCACAGTAAAACCTCAAAAATAACTTGTACATGCACATGAACACTCAGCTTTTCAACACAATACTGACTGTTCCTTTAATAACATGACAGGAAAGAGAAAGTTGTAAATGTAACTTTCAACAGGCTAAGGAATTCCATTGTCACAGCTCTCTGTCATATGATTTTAGAGAAAATTTATATACCAAACAACTAACTTCTCTAAATCACATAATAATTTCAAACCGAGTGAAAATCATTAAAAAAAGTAAATAATAAAACACACAATAAAACTATCACACACCCATCTGTGACAATGCAAAAATTAGCTGTATCTTTTGAAACCTTAAAATAGTAAATATATAGCCAATGGAATATGATGAGATTTTACTGAAAAGGGGTACCTATTACACAAACTTAATAAAAGTAATTTGAAATGCCATAAATCATATCACCCCGATATCAAAAAAACCTTAGA
>NC_051390.1:55047583-55050678 GCF_015228065.2 Penaeus monodon | reverse complement strand
AAAATTTTCCCCAAAAAATCCTGGTGGGAACGAAAAACCCGCAAGGGGAACTTTTAGTTAAGGGAAAAATTCTCGTTTTTAAAACTGAAATTTATGAATGATATATCAAGAAAAAAAATATCATGATGGGAGAAAAACTCTGATTATTTTGCTATAGATTCTTTTTTGTTATTATCTCTTCCTTTTCCCTCGGATTTTTCACTGTCTTCTGTCCTCTTTATTTTGTTTTTAAAATTACATTTTTTCTTCTCTGACCTGTCACACTTCAGAACTTGTTTTTCTTTATCTTTTCTATCTATTGCACTAATTTCTTTCCTCAGGTTTCTTCCGATCCTTGCCTTTTATCCTAGTATGTTTCAATCCCCATCTCTTTCCTTTTTGTTTCTTCGAATCCCCACCCTTTCTCTTTGTTTTTTGTTTTTTTCGTCCATTCCTCGCCTTTGCTTGAACTTTGCTCTCCACTTTTTTTTCCTTGTAGTTTCTACCAATCCTCGCCTTCTCTTTTGCAGTGGCTTCATTTCTACTTCCTACTCTTCCTCTCTGTGTGCCCCTTCTTCCTCCTCTGCATCTCTGTACCCCATCCTCCTCTGCCTCTCCGTGTGCCTCTTCCACCTCCTCAGCATCTCTGTATCCCTTCCTCCTCCGCCTCTTCGTGTGCCTCTTCCTCGTCTGCATTTCTATTAACTTCCTCCTCCTCCTCCTCCTCTGCATACTTGTGCCCCTACTTCCTCTGCCTAAAAGACATCGAAGACAAAAGCACTGACGATGCCTAACCCCCTTGTCCTCAGCGCTGTCAATACCAACAACAGAAGAGCAGGTGTTGCAGGCAGCCGAGTTGTCATTGCTGCCAGATTTCCTTCAGCAGTCGGGTGAGTGCCACGGTGAACCTGTCACGGTGAACCTGTCACGGTGAACCTGTCACGGTGAACCTGTCACGGTGAACCTGTCACGGTGAACCTGTCACGGTGAACCTGTCACGGTGAACCTGTCACGGTGAACCTCATGTCACTGTGTTTTTTTCATTTGGGCTTACTGCGATCTTTCTTTTTGGCTATAGGTTGACGGAGATTTTAATTAGATGAATAGGTAGATGAAATATGCAATTGTACTTTAGCTTAACAGTGACAGTCATAACAATCATTACCCATGTATAATTCCAGGCGTGGACGTACCCCTGCCTCAGAGTATCAATTTCTCAACGGAAATATTGGACAATGATACTGACACAACAATCGCACCACAGGCAAACGCCACTGTGACGCCACAGGCAAACGCCACTGTGACGCCACAGGCAAACGCCACTGTGACGCCACAGGCAAACGCCACTGTGACGCCACAGGCAAACGCCACTGTCACGCCACAGGCAAACGCCACTGTGACGCCACAGGCAAACGCCACTGTGACGCCACAAGTAAACGCCACTGTCACGCCACAAGCAAACACCACTTTCACGCCACAGGCAAACACCACTTTCAACGCCACAGGCAAACACCACTGTCACGCCACAGGCAAACACCACTGTCACGCCACAGGCAAACACCACTGTCACGCCACAGGCAAACACCACTGTCACGCCACAGGCAAACACCACTGTCACGCCACAGGCAAACACCACTGTCACGCCACAGGCAAACACCACTGTCACGCCACAGACAAACACCACTGTCACGCCACAAGCAAACACCACTGTCACGCCACAAACAAACGCCACTGTCACGCCACAGGCAAACACCACTGTCACACCACAGGCAAACGGCACTGTCACGCCACAGGCAAACAGCACTGTCACGCCACAGGCAAACACCACTGTCACGCCACAGGCAAACACCACTGTCACGCCACAGGCAAACACCACTGTCACGCCACAGGCAAACACCACTGTCACGCCACAGGCAAACGCCACTGTCACGCCACAGGCAAACACCACTGTCACGCCACAGGCAAACAGCACTGTCACGCCACAGGCAAACACTACTGTCACGCCCCAGGCAAACACCACTGTCACGCCCCAGGCAAACACCACTGTCACGCCACAGGCAAACGACACTGTCACGCCACAGGCAAACACCACTGTCACGCCACAGGCAAACACCACTTTCACGCCACAGGCAAACACCACTGTCACGCCACAGGCAAACACCACTGTCACGCCACAGGCAAACACCACTGTCACGCCACAGACAAACGCCACTGTCACGCCACAGGCAAACACAACTGTCACGCCACAAGCAAACACCACTGCCACGCCACAAAAAAACGCCACTGCCACGCCACAAACAAACGCCACTGCCACGCCACAAACAAACGCCACTGCCACGCCACAAGCAAACGCCACTGCCACGCCACAGGCAAACGCCACTGCCACGCCACAAGCAAACGTCACTGCCACGCCACAAGCAAACGCCACCCAGGCCCCTTCACCAGCCAAGGTCACCGTCGCCGCGTTGGGTTCTTTAATAAGCTTGATTTCGTCTGCGTCTTCGTCGTCGTCGTCGTCGTCGTCGTCGGCAGGGTCGTCTACGCCTTTCACACAGGGAGAAAGGCCGAGTTATATTTTGGGCGGAGGCAACTGAAGGAGAGAGGAGGAGGTGGAGTGAGGGAGAGCGAGTCCAGTAAAAAGGCTAGATTACCGTCGACATTGGAGGTCGTTGAGATTTCACTGTTGGAGATCGTCCAGGTTTTGGTATTGATAATATTTCACTGTTGGAGATAGCACAGGCTTCAGTTAAAGATATAATTTCACTGTTATAATGTTGAACATATTGTAAAAGTTATGACAATTCCATTGCTCGACTAAAGTAAACAATATATTATGTGTCTGATGTATATACCAAAGCGAGGTAGTATTTTCTTTTTTAATTCTCTCTCCCTGTATATTATCCAAAAGTGTAATTGATATTTAAGTGTGATTTGAGAATCGTTTTTATTCTTTTATAGGTTTAATGGTCCAATTTTATGATATATTTTACTGTGTTAAAAAAAGGAAAGGAAAAAAAACATTTTAGTTATCAATGTATTTTTAAGTGCTAAATATTCCATGCTTTAATGGATATTGTTTACAAAGTTTTTATATGCATTATTTTCTCTTAATATAC
>NC_051390.1:55026262-55033762 GCF_015228065.2 Penaeus monodon | reverse complement strand
ATTTATTCATCACAGCAGGATGTGGGCTGTAGGACGAGGACCGAAACGGGCTGGGATCTCCGAATACCCTCTCAACCCCAGCATCTACAACGCGAAGGTAAACCACGCTGCCCGGGTCTTGGCGGAGATGCGGGCGGAAAGAGTAAGGATGTGGGTTTGTAAGGGTGTTGGTAGGTATCGACGAGGAGAGGGAATGAGGGTGATGAGGGTTGGTTGTGGTAGCGGTGGTCGAAATGGTGAGCTGATGGTGGTGATGGTGGTGGTGAGGTGCATGGTGATGAGAGGATGCTGTAGTAATAACGGAATTGTAGATGATAGTGTTCGGTGATGGACGAGGATTATTTTTTTTCTCTTCTCTACCTCTTTACCTTGGAGTTGATCTTTTACTTATGTGGGGGTGGGGGGTGGGGGGATTAATGCCATGGGACTGAAAGTTAATTTTGATAGAAAGTTAGATTTCCTGAAATATCAGTACCTTGGAGTGGAAGATTACATAAATATCATGAGGTTAAATTCGTATGAGATAATATTCAGAGGTAATTTAGTTATTTGTAAGATGAAAAAACCCGGACAGTTGATTTTTTCCGGGTGGTACAAAGGCCAGATATCTGTAACAGTAATTTTAGGGTTAAGAATGGAAATTGGAGAAAAATCAACTGACCTGGGATTTCAGGGGCGCTTGAACAATTTGTGATTTTGTTGAATTTGATCAATATTTGTTATATATTATTTCCTGATAATCCGTCTATTATTGTTGTTATCAATTGTGATTATCATCGCCATCAATGTCATCATTATAGTGGTAGTAATAAAAACATCATTGTTATTATTATTATTATTATTATTATTATTCATTATTATTATTATCATTATTGTTATTATTGTTATCTATCATTATCATTATATTAGTAACAGGTTATAGTATTATTATTACTAGTCGTATTGTCATTGCTATAATTAATGTTGTTGGTGCAAATTGTGATTGTTGTTACACTACTATTTACTAGTAGTAATAATTTACAAGTACTTACTATACAGATTAGAAATATAAACAGTATTATTCACTGACACATTTGTTTCCACCCCCCCCCCTACCACAGTCACTGCTGGAGCTACTCGACGAGCATCCTCGAAAAGCAGAAGGTGCGAGTTGTTTTTGCGACCTGCACGGCCACTCGAGGAGAAGAAACGTGTCATGTACGGGTGTTCGCGCTTGCAGTCCTGCGCGGCTGGGCGATAAGGAGTTTTGGATCACGGACTTCATGGTGGGTGGAGGGGCCGCCACCACTACACAACTCGCACACGCACGCGGACGCGCACGCATGCACACGCACCACATGACACGCACACATGGCACTCACGCGGCGCACGGCACGCACACGCACAACGCACACGCACACGCACACGCAAACACAAATACACACACACACACACGCACGAACAACCACACGCCGTACAAACACACACACCACACCACACACACACACACACACACACACACACACACACCACACACACACACACACACACACACACACACAAACCATATGCATACACACAAGCAAGTTTTATCTCAATCAGTTTATCTAGTATCAGTACATATATATATATAATATATATATAATATATAATATATATATATATCTATATCCATATATATATCCATTCCCTGTCTACAGCCCGTTTATAGCTATCACTATTGCTAATTTCAGCTCTGCCGAGATTAGCACAGAGCTGCATGGCCACCTTCCCTGCGCGGACTGCACTTTTCCAGGGAAAATTGAGGTGCGAGGGATACCACAGCCTGGGTTGCGGGTTGGGAGACAGTCGAGATCACCCATTTTTTTATACCATGGATGGCGTCGACGTGTGGCTGTTGATCAGCGGGCACCTATAAGGTAAACAAAAGGCGCTTTGGGTAGTTTTTGTGGGGTTGTTTTATGTGTTTATTAATATTAGGATTTTTTTTCGAGGACATGGTTAGTTGGATTATGTTGAGATACAGTGTGTTGAAGTGCATGGTTACAGTTATAAGAGTTGTGTGTTGAAGGAATTTTGTAGGTCATGTATGTATTTTCTTTCTTCCTTTTTTTCTGATGGGTCACGTTAGTATTGAGAAGATGTGGTTCATATGGCCATTATCGTCTTTTTATTTCTTTTTTCTGTTTGTCATATTTGTCAACTAAATATATATGGTTATGATATTTTTTTTTTATATAGTCTGTTTCAGTGGTTTAGTGATTGGTGTATATTATTATTGCTGTTATACCATGAGATCGATAAAAAAAAAAAAAATGCCGTTCCTCATATCCACAAGCAGTAGGATGTTACTATAAAGAAACAGTTATCGTCAGGTGTTTATTGTCTATAGATATAAGATTACATTTAGAATTAATCATGCTAGATGTTACTTGCATAAAAAAAGTTCATTCTAAATGATTTTTAGCATGAGACTAGTCTATGCCTTTATTTGTATGCCTTTCAGAACTATCACCTTAGTCCAAAGCAGCTGCAGGAGTGGGAGAGGGTTTCTGTGTCTCCTTGTCCTACCGATCTCCACGCCTGGAAGTCCTGAACTTCCGACTCAGCTTCAATTCAGACAGGTATTGGGCGTTCAGCGTATCGTGTTAAACTCTTTTATCAATTACTTTCTTCTAGAATCTGTAGTTGCTGTTCGTGTATGTGCAATGCTGAGCTTTTTTCCTAGAGGAACTTTATAAGGAGGCGATATAGAGTTTATTTTGGGTGGTCTCCAGGGCTGGACACTTTAAAATATTGCTAATGATCCATATGATTTATTATTTTTCATCTAAACAACATGCAGATCTACAAAAAAAAAAAAACCACAACATTAGAAACTTTGCCATCTAAAAGTTCATTATTCTAGATTCTGCCCTCTCATTTTTCTAACTTTTTAAAGTATTGATTTCAGTTTATGAATTTCATATCGCTTTATTCTTTCTTTCTCTGCAGACACATTATTTGGGATCCTTTTAACGCATCAGAAAAGCAGTTTATATTATTTACATTAATATCTTGACTTCTTTTGAGATCACCTTTGCTTCCATTATTCATATTTATTAGCTTATTCTTAATTCAGAGCCTTGGGGACACTCATTTTTTTTTATCAGTTTTTGGCAAATGCTCAAGAAAATTATCTTATTATTTGATTAGCCAATTTGCACAGTAGCTTTACAGTTCCTCATTCTCGTCTTACATTTCATTGTATTTTCATGTTGATAGTTATGATAAACGTTAAATGGAGATTCAAAATGAAGTGTGATTCTATCTCTTTGAAGTCAGGTTCATCAGACATGGAAACTCACTTTGGCATCTGGTGATATTTTCTCCTAGTGGATGATGATCATGATGATGATGAGATCACTGGTTGGAGTGGCGGCAGTGATAGTGCATAATTGGTTGTGAGTAGGTGTCAGGCAAGCATTGGTCTGAGTCGCCAGGAGAAAGTGGTCTCATTCTCGCTTTCTCAGGTAAACACGCCAGGAGGGGGACACTTGAGTTGTGGAAGGAGGGTGTGCAGAGAGCTGTGTGATCCATACTTTTTTATAGAAACTGATCGCAGAAGATTTGCGAGTAAAATTGAACAGACTGGGAATCTTCTGGAGTATCTTTTTCTTTTATTTATTTGCATGAATATCCTGGGTTGTAGTTGAGTGGTAAATTTCATGTGATTGTTGTTTTGATGGTTTTCAGTCATGTAATGACGAAAATGCATAAAGAGTCAGCACACTTTTTAAAAGTGAATTAGTAAATTTTGAATACAGTTATCAAGCAATAGTTATAAAAAAAATTGTTCAAGGAACCTTGGAAGCTTTTATTTGCATTTGCATAAAGGAAAGCAAAGCAGGAATTGCATGGTAAACATTGATTCTAAACGACAGCGGGTACACTTGATAGCAGAACATTGTTTGTATTAAACAAGGACTGACTATTTTAAGTTATCTGTCGCATATCAATAGCTTAAGTCATTAGCGTTCATGTAGTCAAAAGGCTGAAAGGAATCCAAGCACTGTGCAGACTTCTCTCTTTGGAGCCAAAATAAGATATCAAATTTCCGGTTTGCCTTGTGGTGTCCTGTTCAACCCCAACTTTCCGCTGGCTTTCCCCCTTTATTTTTCATATTATTAAAGTCATTGTGCAGAACATTACACGTTCAAATATCTGCGTTGTATTGTGCCGTCGGAGATTTACGTTTAGCAAATTAGGTAGATGTTTCTCTGTTTTAGTTACTCCGTGGGCGACAGGAAAGGATCTCAGTTAAAGCTAATCATGATAGAAAGTTATGGGATAGAATAACCTTCTCTGTCATTAATATTTCCTCTGTTGTAATACATACTTTTAAACCAAAAAAAATCATCCATTGAACACTAATTTTTCAGCAGTTGATATCCTGCCTGATATTGTTGAGGCCTTTTTAAATTTCGTTTTATTGAGGATCTTTGAAATTATAAATTATTGTAAATATAATGCTGTTTAAGTCACTTCCTTAATTCAAGCAAAGAACCAGTTTCTAAATAAGGATACATAATGTTTAAAAACTGAAAGTGTAATTCACATTTTATTTCTTTTTAAAATTAGTCACACAAGTAGATTCTTAACATGAATTTGGCTCTACTGTTTTTATTTTTCTAAATCTTTAAGTCTTACTAATTTGGTAATCTTTTTATTCCATAGGACTAGTAGTGTTTTTATATGCAAAAACATATCATGAATGTGACTGATGCTGTAGACTGTGCAGCATTTCCCTCACTTTCGTTTCCATGCGCATTTTCTTGCCATTCGCTTCCAATTAATCAGTCACAAGAGCTAGCAGCACATACTACCTTAAGCCGAAGAGGAAAATGTTTATTGGATCTCACAGAGGCTGTCATTTTTGTCGTCAGATTGGAATGTCACGTGAGAATGGTTGCCGAGAGGAGCCTAGGGGACTTCACCCAAGAAGTGGCCTTTTGGAGCGGCGACCTCGACGATGACCTTGATACAGATGATGACCTGGATCTTGATCTTTATGGTCCTGTTTAACTAGATGATTTGTGTTCATGAAGATTTCTGTATTACTTGATATAATGCTGCAGTAAGTTTCAGTTGTTCCTATAGTGCTCACTCTAAAAAACATCTCTGTTTTGATGTGTAGAGGCAGCAGAGTTGAAGCCTAGATTTATAATCATGACAAAACATGTGTGTGCAATACAGTGATGGAATACCTGTGATAACATGCTATAGTGCAGTGCCAAGTTCGCAAAAGTACAAAAGTTCATATGTGTTAAAAAAGGACTAGACGAGAGCAGGAATATCACAAGATTACACATAATGTTCAATGAAAGTGTATGATTCATAATGCAATATTTTTTTATGCCTCTCTTTACTCTACTGTATTTTAGATCATGAGATAAAGAATTGCATATAACTTGGATCATGGAATGAATTTATATCTTGGAATGTAGAATAAAGTGTGGAAAGTTTGTGTGTATATATATATATATATATATATATATATATATATATATATATATAATATATATATATAATATATATATATGTATGTAATATGTATATGTATATGATAGTGTGTGTATATATATAGATATATATATTATATATATATATATATAGATACATATATATAGATATTATATATTACATATATATATATATATATAGATATTATATATATAGATATATGGCAGATATAGGTATAGATATATATATATATATATATTATATCTATATATATATATATATATATAATATATATATATATATATATTGAGATATGTAATGACATTTGATGCGTGATTTTGAGGGTTCTGTTGATTTTATGTCTACAACATCATAAGGTTTGATAGCATTACCTTTTAAATATCAGATGTGTGGAAATGGAAAGAGAGTGCTTGATCTTGTGACAAATTCAATGTAATAAACCTGTTAGGATATTTAGAAGACTGTTGTGGAATATACAAGATTCGGGTTCTTAACTTCATCTACTTCAGTAAGGAACAATGTGATATTATCTTAACACTCGGGAGTAAGAATAGTATACAAATCAATCATAATATGCACCCTTTGTGATTATTTGTGGTGCCAAAGTCAAGACATTTGACATAAAAGAAGGTCCATTCAGTATGCACAAACATTGAAAGATGATACTAGTGATAATAGTAATAATTGGATAATAGAGTAGTTCTAGGTTATTCAGGTAGTCAGAATGCTGACTCCAGTGAATATTTACCTGCATTAGAACCTGCCATAGATTTCCTTACGTCTTTTTATTCAATATACTCCAGCCGAGTGTATATGATAGATTAAAGATTAGTTGACGTAACATGCTGAACCTAAAATAAGTATATTGTGTAGTTAATGTAAGAACATGTTGGGTTGATCTGGCTGTAACATGGGTTTATAATGTGTTTTGAGACTTTTTACAAAGATTAGTGCTAATGAGTTTTACCTTTTTTCGCCTTAAGTAAAAGGTTGATTCTTTTTTGGAATTGAAGAGTTGCTAACATAAACTTTATTGATTCAAAAATAAATAAGGTGCTACAAAAATGGAAAATTAAAAAAGTACAAAAAACTGAAGATAACTATATTTGTAGTTATCATGCAACTATTTAGTTTTGAAGCAAAATGAAATGTTTACACAAACTTCAAAGGGGATGGATTGAGTAGCACATAAAATGCATATATCTTTTTTTAAAAATGTACTGATATAAAAAGGTGCATGGAAAAAAATTTCTTTTCAGCTTATTGCAATATTTGTTAGTTATTGTTTCTCATCGGGTATATATGATTTTGATGAGTAATTATCCTCTTATTAATATTTATGATAAATTAATGATAAATTTACATTTTAGATTCTACTTGAGTGATTAGACCTTTGAGCTTTTCCTTTTCATCTTTGCAGTTGTTGAAATTTTCTTAAAAGGATTTACAATAAGTAATTTGCACTTAGGGAGGTGCAGAGGATGCTGTAGATGATAACTGCCATTTTTCTATTTTACATACTGTTGAATTTACAACTGCAATGAAGCTGAGAGGCTGAGAAACAGTTATCGCCAAAGCAGAAGCCGTTTTCTCATTGTGGTCTTTGTTCCTGTGACTTTTTATCAGATATATGCATGAGAAAGTATTCCAAAAGTGCAGTTGATCGAGATATGATTCTTTTCCTTTTTCTTTTTATTCTGTTGATTTCATTAGTAACGTCAGATGATAAGATATGCTGTAAGTCACAGGATGATGTGCCGTTGGTCAGAGGATTATGTAATTATCAATCTCTTTTTAGAATACTTTGGTAGATCATATAAGCAATGCAGAAGTATGCATATCAGAATAAGTTCGACTTCTACGGCCACCGGTGTCATTCTCTCGTAATTACGAAGAATGACTGGAGTTGGTGGCCCTCTTGCATTCCAGTATTATTGTGACTCTTGTAGATTAAAGAGGAGAAGTTCTGGCCTTTTTTTTTTTTTTCTTTTTGAGGGG
>NC_051390.1:55008762-55023762 GCF_015228065.2 Penaeus monodon | reverse complement strand
TTATTAGATAATATATTGTTACGAACGACCGCCTCGTCTTACTGCCACCACCACAAGGCAGCTAGGCAGACGGCGTGCCTCATCCACAGGGGCCGTGAACACTGAACAGCTCCAAGAGGCCGAGCCACACAGCATCCAGAACACCAGAGTGGGTAACGCAAGTGGGAGGCAGGACAAAATAAAAAAAGAATGTCTTTCGTTATTTACACAAGGTATTTACCGTACACTTTTTATAGCACCATACAGGGGACACATTGCACGATACAGCTTTATAACAGGGCAAAACAAAGTTTATCAGGTCACTAGGGAAACAGAGGTCTTTCACGAAGCAGGCACCAAACTCTGTCTCTCTTGGCTTGTTCTCCGATCCTTCCTCCGCTCACACGCCAACTGCGTCATGTTTGCCAGGATCCTTTATGTTAACACATGCTCGGTCAGCCCTTTCATTGGTTAAAAAACACATGTTTTGCACAGAGACAAAGACCCCACTGGGCGTAGCAATATTAGATATTATGTAGGAAAAGAGGAGAGGCAAACCGAAGAACAAGACGAGCGACAACATCAAAGATATTTGCGGCTGACGATGGTACAAGTGGAAAGAAAACACAAAATCGAGTTGAGTGGCCGAAGGATGGGGAAAGGTCCACGGCCGCTCAAACATGGCATACCGTTATTGATGATGATATATTATATTTATAGATATATATTACTATATATAATATATATATATATATTATATATAGACGAGAGCGAGAGAGGAGAGAGAGAGAGAGGTGAATGTGTGTGGTCCCGAGTCATTTCCCCGTCGCAGTGGGCGACGGGGAATTTGAATTGGCCTGTGCCCGACTGCTGGCTCGAAGACCCGAATCACACACGAGAAAACGACATATCGCCTTGGGAAGTCAAAAGCAAGGTCGTAGGGGAAATCGGCGCCGTGGTACAAGTGCTAGCGCCCCCCCCCCCCCCCCCAAAAAAAAAAAAAAAAAAAAAAAAATATATATATATATATATATATATATATATATAAGCATTTTTTTTTTTTTTTTTTTTTTTTTTTTTAAGTGCCCTGTCCCGCCAGAACGTTGGCGATCATGGATTTCCATGATTTTCTTGGCAATTTAGAGCGGTGGTTTGCCATTGCCTTCCGCCCGATGTTTTTATCGAGTCACCATCTCTATTTACCCGGCACTGACTTGGACTGGCTTGCCCACCCACCGGCTAGGTAGGCAATCGAGGTGAAGTTCCCTATGAATATAAATATGTACATATATACACATATATGTGTATATATATACATTATATAATATACATAAATATGTATACATGTATATACATATATATACGTATATATACAAGGCCGCGGTGGCCGAGTGGTTAGAGCATCAGACTCAAGACTGCCACGACGGCAATCTGAGTTCGAGGGTTCGCGTCACAGGCCGGCGCGTTGTTACCTTGGGCAAGGAACTTCACCTCGATTGCCTACCTAGCCACTGGGTGGCCAAGCCAGCCCAAGTCAGTGCTGGTCCCAAGCCCGGATAAAATATAGAGAATGATTACCTAAAAAGGTAACACCGGCACTCTCCGTGGAAAGGAACTGGGGACCCTACCACGTACTCACTCCAAGAGCATCACAACATGAAAACTACAATTAAGTATCATACTGTGACCACGGCGGCTCAAACATGAACCTACCGTTATAAAAAACGTATATATACACATATGCATATACATGTGCATATATGTATATATTCATATATATAGATAGATAGATTGATACAGATATATATATATATATATATATATATATATATATTCATATATATATATATATATATATATATATATATATATTCATATATATATATTTATACATATATATATATTCATATATATATATATATATATATATATATATATATATATATATATATATTATACATATATATGTATATATACATATATGTCGTGTCTATGTGTGTGCATGTTTTCTGCATATGTATGTGTGTGTATGTGTATTTGTATATCTGGAAATGAAAGGTCGATATTTGGTCACATTAACATCGAAGACCTTTTCTAGACTGATATTTTTTTCCCAGCATATCGCCGCCTGCTCTAATCAAACACCAAGAATCACGTCAGATAAGATTACGTTATCAGTTAAGCGCTTAACATGTCGGCCTTACAGTACTATGAGATGTGAGAGTGATCAGTGAAGGCGATTGAACATAATCGACGTGAAGATTGAATAAAAGAAGGAAAAGAGAGAGAGAGAGAGAGAGAGAAGGAGATCGATAAACTAAAAACGAAATGAGAAGTAAATTTTGTTAGACTGTTAATGCATCGCTTGAAAATTTTTTAAAGGGTCTGCTTTTTACTTGTTGCTGTGGTTTGGTACTGGGGCAGGGGGGAAAAGGGGAGCCAATACAGTGGAGATACAGGGCTACAGAGATCTTCAGTTACCGAATTACGGATGAGGAAGACGACCACAGCAGACATAAGGTAAAAGACGGTGGGGGGACGATCTTAGTATGTTTTTTAAGATCGTTTTGGTTTTCTTTGGGTAATTGGTATTTCTTAATAAAGTTTTTATTGGAAGACGGGGAAAAAAATCGATAAACGGTAATTTCAGACGTAGAGAGATGTATTTTAGTCCCTGCACTGCATAATTTTTCATTTTCTTCGCATTTTTTTTCTTTTTTTTTTTATTCTCTGTTTTTCGTTTTTTTCTTCACTTGACCTATTCCGGTTTAATAAAAATAAAAATTTTATTCCAGGGAAACATATACATTTGCAAAAGCTTATTTCTGTTTTTTCTTATATATAAAAAGGTTTATCGAGCAATTAATTTCCATGCAACGCCTATAAAAAAAAAGTTTTATTTAAACAAGCATATATAGCGCCCGGTCATAATAAAAATTCTTAAAATAAGTACCCTTTTTCTTTATCTTTTTTGTATCTGCGGTTTTGCCAGTGGTTTAAAAGGCCCCAATTATATTATCATTTGTAGAAACCCTTTTCCCATCGTGTATTTTTACATGTCCCCGAAACCCATGTAATGAATATACAGGGGTAAAAATAATAGATCCGGGAATGAAAAGCCTATGCCCGTACCTTATTCGATTATGCAATTTCCCAAATTCTATGGGCCCCTCTGTTTCACAAAATATTTTTAAAGATCTTTTTTAAAATTGGGTTGATATTATCATAAGCATAGTTCAGATACAAATTACTTTAAATTCACCCCTTTCTTTCAGTAAAAAAAAAAAATGAATACATATGTTTTCCATCTCCAAAACATATAATTATCAGGCGTTTTTACCAAAAATTCAAAAATTCTAATCCCCCAAAAATTTCTTTTAATATTCAAAAATGCTTTTAAATATTTATTTTATTAATTTAAACTTTCTTATACTTATTCACGCCAGTGCATTCCATCCGGGGCTTTAATGCATTTACGTGATCATCCCGATGCGTATTTTTTTAAAATAAAGGGGCTTAAATTAACAAAAAAATTGAAAAAGCGGGGGCATTAAACTAAAAATACCTTTAGACACCTTATTTTCATAAGATAAATTAAAAAATTTAGGAAAAAACACATTTATTTTTTTATCTATTTCTTTTTCCCTTCGGGGGTGGACACGCAGGGCCTCCATGTAACCAAACCCTTACGTCGCGGTACACAAACCAGGCCACAGGCAGTGGTATTGTGGGCCGTTTTTTGGGGTTCGTGGGGCTTCTGGAGGCTTCTTTATAATGGTCCTTCCTCTTTGCTGCTGGCACTTCTGATAAGGGTTTTTTGTGGTGTGGCTTGGTTGTAGGGTGGGGGGGGGGGAGTGGGGGTTTTTCATGGGCGGGGTGGGTCTTTCCGGAAGGGGTTGATGAGCGCCCCCATGATGAGTTTTTCGTAAAAGCGAGTTTCACGAGTTGTATGGGTTTAAAGGGAACGGGTGTTTGCTTTTGAGAGGTATGTGGGTGTTTCAGAAAGGTTGGGGGTTTTTTAATTTTTGAGGTAGTAGATGTGTCTCGTAATACCGGTTTTTTCCGTGAGGTTTTTGGGGCTTGTTTTATGGGGTTGAGATGGTTTGAAAAAGAAATAATTTAATTTTTTTTCATTATTTCGTTTATTTCTCAAATTTCCCCAGAAAGAATCAAAAAAATAATGATCCTGTTTGCTTTGGTCCAAATTGTCAAAAAAAAAAAAAAAAAAAAAAAAAAAAATGGGGAATTATATCGGTGCATATTACATACCTACACCACAACACACACACACACACACACACACACACAAAACCACACACACAAAAACACACTTTAAATATTTTATTTTATATTATATAAAATATATATATTTATATATACATATTATCCCAAAACCCTGTATTTGAGTGCATATTATTATATATAATATAATATATATATATTAATATATTATTATATATATGTTGTAATATTTATATTATGTTATAATTTACAATATAATGTATATTGACTAATGTATAATTTTTATGTTGTAATATTTTTTGTTTTCATGTTTAATCCCAATAATACACATTGTTTGTGTATCTTTTATTAAAAAGGCATATCTGTGTGTTTTGTGTGGCTTTGTTATATATAGATGCAGTCTGTGAAATAATATAAATAAATATTTTATTTTATATATATATATTTAATATATATTAATATATATGGTGGTTGGTGGTGTGTTACCTACAACCTTAAAAAAACAAAATTCGCATATCCCCATCTTCCCCAGAGAACCAGCATATTTTTGCTTTTCGACAAGTCCAAAAACACTACGGAGCCCCCTGATGTATGGGGGGAGTCTAATTACAGCATGAAACTACGTGAACAGACCCAAAAGGGGTTTTCTCCTAACAAAAAAAGAAAGAAAGAAAAAAAGGAAAAAAGAAAAAGAAGGAAGGAAAAGGAAGGAAGAAAAAAGAAAAAAGGAAAAAAAGAAAAAAACAGAAAAAGAAAAAAATAAAATGAAAATAAAAAAAAACATGACATTTTTCGAGAATTAAATGTGTATCTGGAGTGTATTATGAACGTGTATATTTTTGTAAAACACTGTCTATAATTTGTATCTCAAATTCATGGTTATTTTGACTACATTGTATTTTTATTATTTTTATTATTATTTTTTTTTTTTTTTTTAAAACATTGTCAGTCAACTCGTTTTTGATCTTTAAATGTATTTTAGTTAAGACTCTCTCTATATATCTTTTTTCATCTGTCTTTTTCTCTCTATTGCTTTCATCTGTCTCTCCCTCTCTCCTGTCTTTTTCCTCTATCTGTCTTCACTTTTTCTCGATTAATCTCTCTTACTCCCTTTCTCTCTCTTTCTTCCCCTCTCACTTTCTTCCTCTCTCTCCTCTCTACCTCTCCTCTTCCTCCTCTCTCTCTCTCTCTCTCTCTCACTTTTCCCCCTTTCTCTCATTCTCAGTCCGGTATTTTTTTTCCACTCCAAAAGTATGAAAATAAAACTGTAAAGATATATTTTGGGTTTTCCTTTCCCTTTCTAAAAAAAAGGGGGAAAATCTTATTCTCAACAAAGGGGGAAAGGTGGGGGGGGGGGGGGGAGAACAGCCCTCCCTATCAAAAAGTCAAACCCCCCCCCCCCCCAAAAAAAAAAAAACACAACACAAACGACCACCACACAACACACCACACACAACACACACACACAACACACACCCAACACACACCCAATATATATAATTATATATTAATATAATATAATTATAATTATTCATATCATATAATTAAAAAGTTAAATTTAAAATTATGTATATATTTTATTATATTATTATAAATATTATATATATATATATATATATATTTATATATATTAATTTTATATATTATAAGTTCATTTAAAACTTATCCCGTCTTCCCCACCCAAACAGGGAAATTTTTTATCCCTCTGAATTTTTTTTCCCCCACAACTCACAGGATGGGGGGTTTTTTATTATTAAAATAATATGGTCGCGCTCACAAACCCCCACGACATCGGTACCAAAACAGTCCATAAAGGGGGGGGCTTGACGAGAACCTGTTCGGGTTCATTTCTGTTGAGGGGCGTTGTGATGAGTTTTGTAACTTTTTATTATGATGTTGTGTGTGTGTGTGTGTTTTTGTGTGGTTTTTTGGTGTTGGTTTTTTGGGGTGTGTGTGTGTGTTGTTGTGTGTGTGGGGTGGTTGTGTGTTGTGGTTGTGTGTGTGTACCTAAATTAATATATATATATATATTTTTATATAATATATAATATATATATGTTGTGTGTGTTGGTGGTGTTGTTGGGGTGTGTGTTGTGTGTTGTTGTGTCTCTCTCTTTTCCCCTTTCCTCCCCCTCTCTCTCTCTCTCTCTTCTCTCTTTATATATAATAATTATAAAATTTTAAAATATATATATATATTATATATATTACATATCATTAAAATTTTTGTTATATTATCTATATCTTCTATATATCTATTATCTATCTTCAAATATATATAAAATATTTTAATATATTATTATTTATCATATCTAAAAATTTTTTATTAAATCTATATATCTATTTTTTCTTTATATCTTAATTTTCTATATTTTATTCTATCTAATCCTAAAATCTATCTATATCATCTTTATCTTCTATCTATCATCTATCTGTTATCTATCTATCTATCTATCTATTATCTATTATCTATCTATTAATATTTTTTTAAAAATTTTTTATATATATATAATTTTTATAATTGGGGTTTTAAGCAAAAACCATGCCAGAAAGTTTAAAATAACCGCCAAAAAAATTTTTATAAGATGCACTACATTTGAAATTAAGTTTAAATTCCTTCAATTTTTTCGAAATGTACTTTGTTTTTTTATGCTTCCTTTTGTAAAATAAAATAACGGGAGAAAAAAAATACCCCAAACAATATGTATATCTAAAATCAAAGCCCCGTTTTTTAAAAATGTTTAAAGGATCAACGTCCCGTTTTAGAGAGGGGGTCCGGTTCTTTTTCCGAAGGAGAGGGCACAAAAACCTCAATTTTAAAAGGGACTGAAAGGAGATGTCCCCTTTTTCAAAATGGACTAAAGGTCTTGAAGATTGTCGCCATTAATGAGGATGATATATATTTTGCTTCATTTTGGTAAGATTTAAATTACTGGGTTTTTGAAGCATTTTTGTTTGTCATGGGGTGAAATTGAACATGAAGTTTATTATTGTGTTTTCTTTGTATAGAGAAAAGGTTTTTTTTTGGGTCCCCAGCAGCCATGCCAATATTTATAATACAATGGATTTTGACCAGTAAAAGAGTCGCAGACAACGGATTCCTTACCCGCACCTACCCCCCCCCGGCCAAGACCAAACATTATAATTTTTAAAATATAATAATAAAAGGGTATATATATTATATATTTTTAATATAATATGTAATATTATATATTAATTATATTTAAATTAAAATATACAAATTATATATTATATATACCTATACATGTATTATGTTATTGTGTTATATACATTTTTAATTTATGTGTGTATCAACAACCCCCGCAAAACAACCCCAAAACACCCAAACACACCACCCCACACCACAAACACAACCCACCCCCAAACACACCCACACCCCCAAACCCCACACCACCCACACCAAAACAACCACACAAAAAACACACACACCCCCCCACACACAACACACACCACCCCACCAACCACACACATATTTATATATTTATATATATAATATATATAATTGATTCTAAATTCGTCTCTTAGTAATATTTCGTCCTTTAATTCCCCCCTCGCCCCCCCACTTACTTGCTTTTTAAATTTTTTTTTTTTTTTTGAAAAAAAAAGGCAAAAAAAGCATTTACTTATTTAGAAATAACACCCAAAAACTTAAACTAAAATTGCTCCGCTTTTTTTTTATGATTGTGTTGAAATTACCCCCCTGCATTTTGAATTTTTAGATAAACTTACCCCATGTTGATTTTTTGGCATTTTTAATAATGAGTGAGAACCATCTTTCACAGCGCAAAAGGTGCGTTTTTTCACTATTTCTATGAGGGGTTTAAAACCCATACAGTTAAATAAATTTTTTTGCAAAAGTTTAACTTTCCCCCCGTGACTCTGCAGCCGTGGGTGATTTTTTTTTATTTTATCTGTGCTTTCGTCTATTCGGTTATCTTCAATTTAAAGACATTTTAAATTCTTACAATGTAATGTGCGTAGGTTGAATTTAGGGGTAAAATTTGTACATTAAGCATAAGAAAACAAAATGTAAATTATAGATCTATGTTAATTTAGGTCTCTTTAGTACAAAAATTTCAATAGAAAAAAACTGTGGTTAAAAAAGGCTTATCTTCTTTTTTTGCTTTTTCATTTTCAACAAATTCTTCTTAAATTTTCTGGCATATGAAAAGCATGAAAAGATTACATTTTACATAAAATTTTTTCAAATAGTCATGCTAAGCAATTAAAATCAAATTTAAAATACAGCTGCAATTCACGGGAAACCTTTTTTTTTTCCCATTGCTAATTTTTCCACATTTGCGATATAATATTCCCTTCCTCATTCCCCCTGTTCGACGTAAATTTTTTATTAATCAACATGGATCCCCGAAAAGCTTTAAAAAGAATTTCCTTAAATTTTTTTAAAAAGACCGATTAATGAACTACTTAATTCTAAATTGAATTCAAAAGGCTCTATATATGTGTTATGTATATATGTGTTATATATATAATTATATTATAAAAATTTAAAAATATTATTAATTTAAGTTTTAATAATATATAAAAATTTTATTATATACATATATATTATATATATTATTATTTTATATTAATTATATATATTACCATATATATTATATATGAATTTATATCTATATCTATATCTATAATTTTCTACATTTATTATTTTATAATTTTCAATATATATCAAAATATTTCATAATTTTATTATATATATTAAAATATATTTATACATTTATGTTATATTATGTTTATTTATATAAAGTTTTATTTTATATATTACATTATATTTATATATATATATTTTTAAAAAATATATATTATTATAAATATTAACAATATATATTATATATTAATTATTGATTATATTTTATATTACATTTTATATAATTTATTATTATTTTTAATTTTTTAATTTTATATAATTATTCTTTATTATTATACTATTTTATATAATTTTTTATATTTATTACAAAATATATACATATTTAGATATATTGGTTATATTTTATATAATTTTTTTTTTTTTTTTTTTTTTGTTTTTTTTTTTTTTTTTTTTTTTTTTTTTTTTTGTTTTTTTTGTTTTTTTTTTTGTTTTTTGGGGGGGGGGTTTTTTTTTTTGGGGGTGGTTGGGTGTGGTTGGGGGGGGGGGTGTTGGGGTTTTGTTTTGACCATATAATTTTTTAATTTAAATTTTTTTTTTTTTTTTTTTTTTTTTTTTTTTTTTTTTTTTTTTTTAAAATATAAAATATATATTTTTAATATATAAATATATAATATATATATGTTGTGTGTGTTGGGGGTGTTGTTGGTGTGTGTTTTGTGTGTTGTTGTGTCTCTCTCTTTCCCCTTTTTCCTCCCCCTCTCTCTCTCTCTCTCTTCTCTCTTTATATATAATATATTATAATTTATATATATATATATATTTTATATATTTTACATATCATTAATTTTTTTTATATTATCTATATCTTCTATATATCTATTATTATCTTCATATATATATATAATATTTTATAATATATTATTATTTATCATATCTAAAAATGTTTATTAAATCTATATATTTTCTTTATTTTTATTCTTAACTTCTATATTCTATTTATCTATATCTTCTATTAAATCTATCTATATCATCTTTATCTTCTATCTATCATCTATCTGTTATCTATCTATCTATCTATCTATTATCTATTATCTATCTTTTAATTTTATATTTTTATTTATATATATAAAAATTTTATAAAATTTTGGGCTTTAAGAAAAATCCATGCCAGAAAGTTTTAAAATAACCGCCAAAAAATTTTTTCATAAGATGCACTACATTTGAAATTAAGTTTAAATTCCTTCAATTGTTTCGAAATGTACTTTTTTTTTTTATGTTTCCCTTTCGAAAAGTAAAATAAGGGAGAAAAAATAATCCCCAAAACAATATGTATATCTAAAATCAAAGCCCATTTTTATAAAGATTTTAAAAGGATCAACGTCCCGTTTGAGAGAGGGGGTCCGGGTTCTTTTTCCGAAGGAGAGGGCACAAAAACCTAAATTTTTAAAACGGGACTAAAAGGAGATGTCCCTTCTTCAAAATGGACAAAAGGTCTTGAAGATTGTCCCCATTAATGAGGATGATATATTTTATGCTTCTTTCTGGTAAGATTTAAATTACGGGTTTTAGAAGCATTTTTTTTTGTCAGGGCGTGAAATTGAACATAAAAGTTTATTATTGTGTTTTCTTTGTATAGAGAAAAGGTTTTTTTTTGGGTCCCCAGCAGCCATGCCAATATTTATAATACAATGGATTTTGACCAGTAAAAGAGTCGCAGACAACGGATTCCTTACCCGCACCTACCCCCCCCCGGCCAAGACCAAACATTAAATTTAAAAATATATATAATTAAAGGAATAAAATATTTATATAATTTTATAATATATATGTATATATTTTATATTAATTATATTTAAAAATTAAAATAAACAAATTATATATTATATATACCTATACATGTATTATGTTATTGTGTTATATACATTTTTAATTTATGTGTGTATCAACAACCCCCGCAAAACACACAAAACACCCAAACACACCACCCCACACCACAAACACAACCCACCCCCAAACACACCCACACCCCCAAACCCCACACCCCCACACCAAAACAACCACACAAAAAACACACACACCACCCCACACACAACACACACCACCCCACCAACCACACACATATATTATATATTTATATATATATATATATATATTGATTCTAAATTCGTCTCTTAGTAATATTTCGTCCTTTAATTCCCCCCTCGCCCCCCCACTTACTTGCTTTTTAAATTTTTTTTTTTTTTTTGAAAAAAAAAGGCAAAAAAAGCATTTACTTATTTAGAAATAACACCCAAAAACTTAAACTAAAATTGCTCCGCTTTTTTTTTATGATTGTGTTGAAATTACCCCCCTGCATTTTGAATTTTTAGATAAACTTACCCCATGTTGATTTTTTGGCATTTTTAATAATGAGTGAGAACCATCTTTCACAGCGCAAAAGGTGCGTTTTTTCACTATTTCTATGAGGGGTTTAAAACCCATACAGTTAAATAAATTTTTTTGCAAAAGTTGAAGTTTCCCCCCGTGACTCTGCAGCCGTGGGTGATTTTTTTTTATTTTATCTGTGCTTTCGTCTATTCGGTTATCTTCAATTTAAAGACATTTTAAATTCTTACAATGTAATGGGGGTAGGTTGAATTTAGGCTAAAATTTGTACATTAAGCATAAGAAAACAAAATGTAAATATAGATCTATGTTAATTTAGGTCTCTTTAGTACAAAAATTTCAATAGAAAAAAAACTGTGGTTAAAAAAGGCTTATCTTCTTTTTTTGCTTTTTCATTTTCAACAAATTCTTCTTAAATTTTCTGGCATATGAAAAGCATGAAAAGATTACATTTAAAAACATAAAATTTTTTCAAATAGTCATGCTAAGCAATTAAAATCAAATTTAAAATACAGCTGCAATTCACGGGAAACCTTTTTTTTTTCCCATTGCTAATTTTTCCACATTTGCGATATAATATTCCCTTCCTCATTCCCCCTGTTCGACGTAATTCTTTTATTAATCAACATGGATCCCCGAAAAGCTTTAAAAAGAATTTCCTTAAATTTTTTTAAAAAGACCGATTAATGAACTACTTAATTCTAAATTGAATTCAAAAGGCTCTATATATGTGTTATGTATATATGTGTTATATATATAATTATATTATAAAAATTTAAAAATATTATTAAATTAAGTTTTTAATAATATATATAAATTTATATTTTTATACATATATATTATATATATTATTATTTTATATTAATTATATATATTAAAATATATATTATATATTAAATTTTACTATAATTTATCTATATATATTAAAATTTTTTTAATTATTAAATATATAATTATTCTTTAAATATTATATATTTTCTATTTTTATAATTTTTTAATTTTTGTTTTTTTAATATAATTTATTATTAAAATTATATACATTATTTTAAATTTAATTATATTAAAAATTATATATTATATCTTAAAAAATATATATTAATTTTATAATTTTAATTTATATTCTTTTATATAAATATTTTTTTTATATTTTTTTTTCTTATTTTTACTTTATATTATCTTTTTATATTTTAAATTTATTTTTATTCTTTATTATCTATTTTAAATAATTTTTATTTTATTATTTTTCCCCTTTTTTTTTTTTCTATTTATTTTATTTTAATTTTATTCTTTATATAATTTTAAATTTATTTTAAAAACCATTTTATTTTTTTTTTTTCCTTTTTTTATTTTCCCTTAAAAATTAAAATATCTATCTTTAAAAATTTTTCTTTTTTTAAATTTTTATTTATTTTTTTTTTTTCCTTATTTTTTTTTCAATTTTCTTAAATTTTTTTTTCTTTTTTATTTTACTTATAATATAATAAAATTTACCTTTTATCTTTATATATTAATTTAAATTTTTTTTCTTTTTTATTTATTTTTTTATATACCCCTATTATTTTTAACTATTTTTTTAATTTTTTTTTATTATTCTTCAACCACACACCCACCCCAAATTATTATTTATATATATATATTATATTTATATATATATATTTATATTATTTTGTGTGTTTTGTGGTGTGTGTGGTGTGTTGGTTTTGTGTGTGTGTTTGGTGTGTGTGTGTTTTTTCTTTCTTTTACGTTATGAGTAAATACCCTTTAAAATGGGTTTTGGGGGAAAAGAGAGAGAGGGGCTGACCCATTTCCTAACTCATAACCAGAGCCTTTTTGCATAGTGCTGACTTCGGGACCCCAACAAATGTAACGAAGGTATGAATGGGAAAAAATAGCTTACATCGAGGAGACTTATCAATTATTTCGATTAAACCTCAAGAAATTAGGCCTAAATTCCTCTCTCTCTCTCTCTTTCTCTCTCTCTCTCTCCCTCTCTTTTTCTCTCTCTCTCTCCCTATCTTTTTCTCTCTCTCTCTCTCCTTCCCCCTCTCTCCTCTCTCTCCCCCCCCCCCCCTCTCTCTCTCCCCTCTTCTCCTCCTCTCTCCTCCTTTTCTCTCTCTCTCTCTCTCTCTCTCCCCCCCTCGCTCCCCCCCCTCTCTCTACCCCCCTCTTCTCTCTCTCTCTCCCTTCTCTCTCCTCTCCTCTCCTCTCCCTCCCCTCCCCCCCACCCTCCCCCCCCCCCCTTTTCTCTCTCTCCCCTCTCCCCCCTCTTTCCCCTTTTTTCCCCTCCTCCCTCCTTCTCTCTCCCTCTTTCTCGCTCTCTCTCTCAACCCCCCGGTGAATTAATCTCTTTCTATTCTACTCCCCAGGGTGCCGTAAACAAGGGAGGTGGGTACAATATTTCCCCATATGGAGGGGGGGGGGGGGGATTGGAGGAGAAAACACTCGTAAAATCACCAAAACATATTTGAATGAAACACCTGTTATTGTTACCCTAATTAGAATTTCCCACGAACCAATCGATCTGCATTACTAACAAATTTCGTAGTCGAGTCGAGAAACTTTCATTAATTCACCTTTTTTTTTACATTTCTCAGCTTTTTTTATCTATTTTTTTTATCTATTTTTTTTTTATTTCATTTTTTTTTTTACCCAAAAGGGTTATGTACACGTATCATAGCATATGTTTTTCTGGACACCCTTTTTTTATTATTATTTTGGGTTTTCTATACAGTCATCCCATTCCAACACATATTTTTTTTGCCCCTTTTAGAAAATTTTAAAATAAGTATCCGTGATTATTCTTGTCAGTTTGGAGAGAAAAATCCCCCTGTCAAAAGATGGGTTGATGATAATACAAATAAGGATAACAGAGAGATGATATTAAAAATGACAATAATGTAATGATAATAATAAAGACGATGGTGAGGATAATTAATAAATAACCGGGGGTAATAAAACAAAAATACAGTAATAATAATAAGGGTAATAAATTTTAATAAAGATGTAACAAAAAAGGGAATAGGGAATATAAATGTGTGTATATGATTTTATATATAATATATATATATATATATTATATATTTTATATATATATATATGTATAATATATTATTATGTATGTATGTATGTATTTGTTTTTGTATGTATGATTATTTCTATCTATAAGGCTGTAAAAACCCCCATAACCCACATACCCAGGGAGGACTTTGCGCCCCCCCTCCCATTTACCGGGGGCAAAAAAGTGTAACCCCCCTTAACGTAACCCCCCCCCCAAAAATAAAACAACCCAATCTAAACCCATCCTTTAACCCCCAAATGAATAAATTTTATCCGCTACTATCCTAACCATCTAAATCAACCTGCTCCCCAGTCCCAAACCCCCTACTACCCCCGCCAATCAAACCCAAAACACCAACTATTACTCGAACCCCCCTAAATTCCTTATTGACTACTGCAAAGAAACCCCAAATAAATATTTCAAACCCTCCTAATTTTCCCCAAACCCACTCAACCCACTTAAACTAAACCCAAAGCTTTTAACGCAACCCCCCAACTTACTGCTCAACCCTACTTTCCCTACCCCAAAGTCAAAACCCCATCCAGCCCCAACTTAAGTAACCCAAGCTGGGGCCGTAAACTTTTTAAAACCACAAGCTAGCCATGCCTCCCCGACCCTTCTAGATAGTAGGCCCCTTTACTTTCCTGGGGTGCTTACTTTTTTTTTTCGTTTTTTCTTTTGGCCCCCCAAAAAAAAATGTTATTCC
>NC_051390.1:54998883-55008662 GCF_015228065.2 Penaeus monodon | reverse complement strand
TTGGGCACTCACCCACTGCTGAGGAATTGGCAGCAAGACAACTCGCTGCGCAACCTGCTCTTCTTGTGGTATTGACAGCGCTGAGGACAAGGGGTTAGGCATCGTGCCTTTTGTCTTCGATGTCTTTTAGGCAGAGGAAGTAGGGGCACAAGTATGCAGAGGAGGAGGAGGAGGAGGAAGTTAATAGAAATGCAGACGAGGAAGAGGCACACGAAGAGGCAGAGGAGGAAGGGATACAGAGATGCAGAGGAGGAAGAGGCACACGGAGAGGCAGAGGAGGATGGGGTACAGAGATGCAGAGGAGGAAGAAGGGGGCACACAGAGAGGAAGAGTAGGAGTAGAAATGAAGCACGCAAAAGAGAAGGCGAGGATGGTAGAAAACTACAAGGAAAAAAAAGTGGAGAGCAAGTTCAAGCAAAAGGCGAGGAATGGACGAAAAAAACAAAAAACAAAGAGAAAGGGTGGGGATTCGAAGAAACAAAAAGGAAAGAGATGGGGATTGAAACATACTAGGATAAAAGGCAAGGATCGGAAGAAACCTGAGGAAAGAAATTAGTGCAATAGATAGAAAAGATAAAGAAAAACAAGTTCTGAAGTGTGACAGGTCAGAGAAGAAAAGAATGTAAATTTTAAAACAAAATAAAGAGGACAGAAGACAGTGAAAAATCCGAGGGAGAAAGGAAGAGATAAATAACAAATAAAGAATCTATAGCAAAATAAATCAGAGTTTTTCTCCCATCACTGATATTTTTTCTTCCTTGTAATATATCAATTCATAAATCTTTCAGTTTTAAAGCGAGTAATTTACCTTAACATATGTTCCCATTGCAGGTATGTTCGTTCACACGCATATGGATTTTATCAGCAGGTGAAAATCTATATAATTAATACCAGACTAAACGAAATGAAGAGCTCAATTGGGATTCTGTGCATAACTGAATACTAACGAGTTAAAAATTACCTTCCTGAACATTTAGTTCACTTTAATGTCAACGCCAGCAGTTTGAAGGATAAAAAAAATGAAGCTACCGGTCATATTTTTTCTTTATTAAATTACTATACATCTTTGTGGTTCACGCATAAACAGAAATAGCTTTAAAAACTGAAACAGTGTATGCAAATCTTAACAAACAATAAGACCAACAAAACAACAAATACCTCAACAAAAAACAAAGCGAGAGAGAGAGAGAAAGAGAGAGAGAGAGAGAGAGAGAGAGAGAAACAGAGACAGACACAGACAAAGAAATAGAAAAAAGGAGCAGAAAGAGAGAGAGAGAGAGAGAGAGAGAGAGAGAGAGAGAGAGAGAGAGAGAGAGAGAGAGAGAGAGAGAGAGAGAGACCAAAAAAACAAAAACAAAAAAACAAGAAATTCACTGCCGGGTCGTCCACCTAACTGAAGATTTTCCAAAAGGACTTACTCTCGCTCGTACAGATGACGATGGCGGCGATGAAGAAGACGATGAAGCCGAGAGCCACGAGGACGAGACCACAGCTGCCCTCCCTCATGACCGTCAAGCAGCAAGGGGCAAAAGGCCTCTTGGATCGAGACCATTCTGGGGAAAAAGAGGAAAACCATTACCCAGGGATGAATTTATGTATAAAAAGTATGTACGTATATTATTTATATATCTATCTACATTCGTTTGCGTGCCTTGTATGCATATGCATCTAAATTAACACATATACATGTATATACGCATGCATAAGTGTTTTGGAATAGCCAACCACCTTTGACCTTGTACTGCCCCGTGTCATGAATTTATCGTGTTTATTTATTTATTATTCTTAAAGTCTCAAAATAGAGCCATAACCATATTTTGATGAAACAAACAGTAATAGAAATTCACTAAGGATATTTTGAGGAGTTAGAATTTTGGGTTTTGTATATTCGTAACTGAATAAAACAGGTTGATAAGAAAAAAAAAATTCTCCTCTTTTTTAAAGTTTTCTTTAAAAATCCGTTATAGAGTACAGGCATGCATATTAATTTGGCAGGATTTCCTGTCTGTAAGTAAGGGTGCTAATGGAAACCACAACAGAGTACATTCACCCTTATCGTCATGTAGGTCCTCGTAGTTATGGCTATACAAGGAAAATTATACAGGGGTCAACTGGCCTAAAATCCATTCAAACATATAGTCTTCCTTTAGTCTGTCATCTCCCTCTTCACCTAAGTAAGCCTATTTGCATTGGATTATGAAAAGTTAGTTTTTAACATTATTATGGCCATCTTTGTGGCGTGACAGTAGTGTTTGCCTGCGGCGTGACAGTGGTGTTTGTTGCGGTGTAAACCGTGGCGTTTGCCTGTGGCGTGCCAGTGGTGTTTGTTTGCGGCGTGCCAGTGGTTTGTTTTGCGGTGTAACCGTGGTGTTGTTTGCGGCGTGCCAATGGTGTTTGTTTGCGGCGTGACAGTGGTGTTTGTTTGCGGCGTGACAGTGGTGTTTGTTTGCGGCGTGACAGTGGTGTTTGTTTGCGGCGTGACAGTGGTGTTTGTTTGCGGCGTGACAGTGGTGTTTGTTTGCGGCGTGACAGTGGTTTTTGTTTGCGGCGTGACAGTGGTGTTTGTTTGCGGCGTGACAAACGGTAAGGCGTGTCAGATCTCTGTAGTATAGCAACGGTTGTTGCCTGTCACATGGGTCCACCATTTAAGAATCGACGTATCTATTGTGAAGTATTGGTATGCTGATCTCGTGTGCTGCCTGGGTTCAAAAACTTTTGGGCGTGTGGTGAAACGAATATTAGCTCCCGTTGTACACACCAAATATTTGTGATCTTAAAAACAAATAGGACAATGGATTTAATACTTAAACTAACTGCTAACTTGGATAAACAGAAGAAAGTAGTAGTAGTAGTAAGTTTTTTATTTATTCAGTAAAAAATGTATGTATATATTATTATATTCTATATTATCTAGTGCTGAAGTATGTATATATTATATGTATATATATATCGAGATATTATAACTACCCACTGATATATAAGCTCCTGGGCTGGAGCGGGGACAGCAGACATACCTAATATACCCCATTCACAAGACCATCCCATACCTTTAAGCTCATGAGGAAATAGCGAGGTGTGGCTGCTGAGGCCGTTTTCTCAGGAGGAATATCCTTTCCGTCGTCGGGTCAGTACTGTAATTCTGAGGATAGAGAGAAAAAAATGGAATGTGAGAGCACACAAGCCGTGACCACGTAGGTATCGTTAGAGAAAGAGGGGTTTACCGTATGGGCCTGTATGGTGTTTGCGAAGAATACCAAGGGTTTGGGATAGGTCTGCAGGATAGATCATACGGATTAAGTTTTTTGTGAAAGAGGAAAATTTGAGCAGTTCTAAGGACCCGCATTCAAGATGAAGATGTGAAACATCCACATTGTAGGGCATGTAGGATATTTCACATAATAGTGACGCAGGATTATGGTATCTTTCAGAACGCTGTACAGGATGATTAAATAATGGTGAGAGTGAAGATCTCTGGTAGTTGTATTCAAAAAAGATCATCTCATCTAGGACATTCATCCATCGAAATTCCAAGCCTTCTCCTTCTTGCTGTAGCACTCAGAATACGTTTGGTTTAGGACTTCTATCTCTTCTAAGGAGGAAATGCAGGATAGTCTAAAGTAGTCATGATCATCCCAAACCCGTTTCGTCATGAAGGTTAAGATGGAGAAAAGAGAAGGCCACGTGCCCATCATCCTGGAATGCTGTACCTAGATAACTTCACCACAAACCGATTTAGACAATGGTTGATTGAATTGAACAAAGTAATGTACTGGAACTCAATAAAACGGATATAAAAAAGGGACCAAGGTTGGAAAAAATAAAATGACAATTGATACCGGGAAAAAGAGACAAGAAAAGAGAACAAATATACACCACACACCCTTATTCAAAATACGGGAATGATCGTACAAATCAGACTCTCGACAGGTAATAACTGTCTGCAAACACTTTATTCAAATTACGGGGATGATTTCTCAAATCTAATTTTCGACAGTTAATCAAATCTTCATAATAATAGTCCTACCTGTTAGAGTTGCCTCCCGACAGCTATCGAAGTTTAGCGTACGCGGAAACACGCTATCGTTGTCACTGCCACCACTGGCCTGATCACAAGAACAAATCCCACAGTAAATGCCCGATATTCCAGTGTTAACGGAAATCATTCAAAGGAGGAAAAAGGGGAGAAAAGAAAATAGGAAAAAAAAACAAAAAAGAAAAAGGGTTACGAATGAAAAAACGAGAGAGAAAATGAAAGAAAGAAAAAGAAAAGAAAAGGAAAAAAAAAAAAAAATAATTGAAAAAAAAATAAAAACTAATCACTCTTTTAAATATAAGCAAAGGGGAGTCCCCGGAATGCTCTTCAGGCCAATTTTGGGACAGACCAAACCTACATTTGCTATAAATTATATGCAATTTCAATCAACCTATCAAAAGAAAAAAAAAAAAAAATAACAGATACCAACTACCAAATGACTAACGAAGGTTTTCTCGGTTTCTCCCGGTCATCCGCTGAAAAATAGGCCCTAAAGTAATCAATAGTTACGGGCTGTGCAATAGTGCCATTGTGAAGGAGGATTCGACAAAACACTGGCAAGATATTAGTAATAAGAACTTGATATGTTTTGGCCGCAGCGTATATTGTGGGCTGTCTGTCTATTTTGGGTTCTCTCACTCTTATCTCACTTTTCAATCTCTCTCATGGGTTTTTCTGTCGTTTCAGGGCTCTCCCTCTTTTACTTCAACCTCTCTCTGTCTTCTTACTTTCAACCTCTCTCTCTCTCTCTTACGTTCAACCTCTACTCTCGCTTTCTCGCTTCTTTCAACCGCGCTCTCAGTCTCATCGGCTCTACTTTCACCCTCGTGCTCTCGCGTACTTTCGCAAAACCTCTCTCATCGTCCGTGTCAAGCTCTTCTCTCTCGAGGTCTCTCACTTCCATCGCTTTCTCTCTCGTCTCACCACTTCACTTTCAGTTTCAATCTCTTCTCGCTCGTCGGCACTTTCATCTCGTTCTCGTCTCTCCACGTCCCATACTTTCATCTCTTGCTCTCATCGCAAGGGGTCATCTCACTTTCAATCTCTTTCATCTCACATCATACTTGACTTGCACCTCTCCTTACTCTTACTTTCCTCGTTCGTCCCATCCACGGCTTCTTACTCACTTCCCAATCCGTCTACGGAGGTTACCTAGACTGTATCCCTTGCCGGTCCGTAATCGCCTGACGCCCGTAGCCGACACCCCCTTACCCTCGCCCCTGCTTTAGTCTTTTCAGCCCTCTGGTTCATCTACCCCCCCCCGCTCTCCCCCCCCCCTCTCTGCTCCTTTATCAATCCTTTTCGTGTACTTATACTAAGCCGAGCCTGTGGATACGGTGTGATGTGAATTCGGGTCTGGTGATGCGCCCTGGTAGGGAAGAACCTTAATAATAACATAGTAATAATGTACAAGTTTTGATGTCGAATTATAAATTTGTTTTACATGTTTATATTATATCTCGTGTAATAGGAGCTGTTGTGTTTTATAGTTGCTGTGCTAAATTACTAGATGGCTGGGTTGCGCTCAGTCGGCATTGGCGGTGCAAGACTTCGAACTTGCGGGTCAGCAAGGATTGTTGAGGAACGAATACCGCTACCAAACTTGTGCGCCTCACAGCACACATGACGGTAATCAAAATGATACTGATAACCACACAGGATATAAGTTAATGAATAATAAGTCCGGTCTGGCGCTAGATCATAGATCATCTGGCGTCCCTCAAGTTTGCAAGTCATCTATTCATCAAGTTTAGCACGCTCTAGCCCTCGTCATCAAGTTAGAGAGGCAAGTCCATCTCGTCATAAGGTAAGCAGTCCAGTAGTCATCCAAGCAATGGTGGCAAGTCAAGAGGTCTCAAGTTAGCAAGGTTCAAGTAGTCATCAAGTTAGCAAGTCAAGTAGTCATCAAGTTAGCAAGTCAAGTAGTCATCAAGTTAGCAAGTCAAGTAGTCATCAAGTTAGCAAGTCAAGTAGTCATCAAGTTAGCAAGTCAAGTAGTCATCAAGTTAGCAAGTCAAGTAGTCATCAAGTTAGCAAGTCAAGTAGTCATCAATGGTTAATGGTTAAAAGCAAGATAAATGTGCTAGACATCTAAGGTCATGTAGCACTATAGTTAATGTTAGGGAAGGGTGGTTGAGTTAGTGATTAGTTGTCTAAGCTGGGCAAAGGAATTGGTGAGTGAAAGGGTTAGAGTCGGGTGTGGTAACGAGTTAGATTAGATGGAGGGTATGTATGAGGAAAGAGAGTAGGTTGTTGAAACAGAAAGTGTGGGATTCTGTAAGGATGTCTGATAGGTTGGGAGGGGTGAAGGGAGGATAGGTGGGGGAAAGCAGAGGTAAGTATGGACGAGACATAAAGGGAATGTGGGGAAGAGACAATGATAATTGGGGATTGGTATTGGAGGATGTGTAAGAAAGGTCTCTTGAAGGCATACAATAGATGGGTTATAAGAAGAAAGGATATGACAAAAGTCAGGTCTGCGGGAGCGGAAACCGCGAATATTCCAATGAAGGATAGTTATACTTTAGTGATATAAGGGATTCACGTGTGTATCAAGGAGGGAGTGGAAGGGATAGAGGGGATGGTGGGAGGGTTACATAAGGGATTCACGTGTGTATCCAGGAGGGAATGGAAGGGATAGAGGGGATGGTGGGAGGGTTAATGTGGGCGGGGTCGGGGTCGGGGGGGATGGGCTGTGTTGGGAGGGGTTAGGAGGATAGGATGTAGGGGAGATATCGTTAGGAGGAGGATGGATATCAGCAGTTACTTGCAGTGTGAAAGGAGCAGGAGTTGTAAGATTTGGAGGTTGTGTCAGTTTTCATTAAGTATCTTGAATATTTTCAATAGTTTCTTCTGAGGAGTTGGTTGGGGAGTTTTGGGGAATAAAGGATTTCTTGTGAGGGGGGGAAGAGAGGATTGGTGTCTCAAGCGTAGGGGCAAAGGAAGGTGGAGGTGTTTGTGTGGTAGGGGAAGAGGGGGTGGAACGTTTGTTCTGTCTGTTACGGGTAGTGCGAGGAGGGAGAGAGGAAGGTGTTTGGGTTGTAGTGGTGATTGGAGTATCTGTAGTACAGATTGGAGTGTCTGGGTTTAGGATGGCAAAAGAGTTTGACTGGGGAAGGTAGGAGGTAGAAGAGGGGGAGTTAGATGTAGGGTGGGTGGGTTTAGGAGAATTGGTAGAATGAGCAGTATTACTGGAGTAAGGAGTAAGAGAGTCTGAGACAGGCAAGTAGGTCTTCTCCACAGTCTGACCAATCTTTGTCATAGACTGGGCAATTTGCTGGGGAGATTGAAACTGTTCCGGTGCAAGTATTAAGGGTTGGATGGGGTTCTGCAAGGATGGGGTTACCATATAGGTCAGTTAGTTTTGTTAATGCTATAGCTTGGTTTTCGGATGTTACTGTGACAAGACGGGAGCGGTCGGGTCGGCTACGGAAAGAGATTTTACCTACTTGTTTTTGGAGACATTGTTGGAAGAGAAGGGTGTTGTCAGAGTAGGGAGCTGTGGGAGGGATCACGAAAAATCGGTCCCATTTGGCTGCGCTAAAGAGAGTATTCAAGATTGTTGTAGAGATAGGGGGTAGTAGAAGGGGGGGGGGGCGTGACGAAGATGGAGTAGTGTTGAGGGAGGTAGTGTTATGGAGAGGTGGACAATAAGGCTGTAAGGTATTAATAAGGGAGGATGGGGTGGTTGATGTTGGAGGTTGTGGGGATAGAGGTGTTGAAGTTGAGCATGCCGGAAGAGTGGAAATGTTCCTTAAGGGTTGATTGTTGGCTACTGTACTAGTAGGCATTGATGAGGGGTTAGTTATTGCAGTGTTCGGAGCTTGGTCAAAGGAGAGCCTGGGGTCAGGGAATCGGGTGGGTTTACATCGTTGGGGCTATTTGATAAAGAGGCAAGCCTCATTGCCCCTAATAGTGGGGATATGTTTTCATTACTGGCCATGGTAAGCCTGGGTTATGTTGGGGATAAAAACAGTCCACCCCTCAGGGTCCCCTTGAGGGGTAAGGGCTAGATAACTAAATCAGGGGAATACCGTGCCCATGGCTCCCTCAGGCCGTTCAGGACTGGCACAAAGTCATCCTTTCATCCTTTCAGCACGGCTCTCACACCTTAGGAGGTGGATAGCAGAAGGGTTTGGTAAAGGGACAGAAACGAAAGGTGGGAAGGAAAATAAAGACCATGCAAAATTAGTTGAGTCGAGGGCTGAGTCCCAAGGTTGGGGAGTTCCCCATCATTGGGTCCCAGTCTCCGCCTCCTAAGCCCCCCCACGACAACAACGGGCAAGGGATTGGGGGGGAAGTAGTCATCAAGTCATCAAGTTTGCAAGTCATCTCGTCATCAAGTTTGCAAGTCATCTCGTCATCAAGTTTGCAAGTCATCTCGTCATCAAGTTTGCAAGTCATCTCGTCATCAAGTTTGCAAGTCATCTCGTCATCAAGTTTTGCAAGTCAAATAGTCATCAAGTTTGCAAGTCAAATAGTCATCAAGTTTGCAAGTCAAATAGTCATCAAGTTTGCAAGTCAAATAGTCATCAAGTTTGCAAGTCAAATAGCCATCAAGTTTGCAAGTCAACTAGTCATCAACTTTGCAAGTCAACTAGTCGTCAAGTTAGCAAGTCATCTAGTCATGACGTCATTCCCCTCTTACGTCATTGTATGCCTTGATGGGCGTTCCCGCGGAGGCCATGGGCGGGGCTTCCGTCTCCGACCTCAAGGGAACCAATCCAAGAATTTCGAAGAAGGGATTTGGACTCGATTTTTGCGACTGTTTCCTGCTGCCGAATTCCCCCGCTTGTGCACGCGATGAGAAGATCGCCTGCTCGTTTTTCCCCTTAGTGGTCGGGGTGTCCGGGCAGTCCCAGCTAAGGAGAGAGGAGAGAGAGAGAACATGGGGAAAAAAAAGACGTTTAAATAGAGGGTTGGGGAAACGTTTTTGAGAAATGAGAGGGAGGGAGGAGAGAGAGGGAGAAAGGTAGAGGGTGAAAGGAATAGAGAGGGAAAAGAGAAAAACGTTTCTGAAAGAAAGAGAGAGAGAGAGAGAGAGAGAGAGAGAGAGAGAGAGAGAGAGAGAGAGAGAGAGAGAGAGAGAGAGAGAGAGAGAGAGAGGGGGGGGGGGTAAAAAAATAAAGGGAAAAGAGAAAAACGTTATTGAGAAATGAAAAGAGAGCGAGGAAATGATAAACGTTTAAATTGATGTGAAAAAGAGTGGGGAAACGTTTTTGAGAAACAACATAAGTCACATTAAGAAAAGTCAATAAGAGAATAAAGAGAGAGGGGAAACCATAATAAAAAGAGAGAAAAAAAAAACGTATTAAAAGAGATAATTTTAAAAAAGAAAATGAGTCACATTCACATAATAAAAAACATAGACCTTGGGTTATCTAGACTTAAATTCCTCTTCGGATGTAAATAATATATATATATATATATACATATACATATATATACATATATATACACATATACATATATACATATACATATATATACATATATATATACATATACATATATATACATATATATACATATATATATACATATACATATACATATACATATATATACATATACATATATATACATATTACTATAATATATACATATATATAACAATAAATATACATATATATACATATATATACATATATCATACATATATATACATATATATAACATTATACTATACATATATATACAATATACATACATATATACAATATATACATATATATACACTATATAT
>NC_051390.1:54982319-54989819 GCF_015228065.2 Penaeus monodon | reverse complement strand
AAGACAGCTTTTAATGTATGTGTGTGTGTATGTGTGTGTGTGTGTGTGTGTGTGTGTGTGTATGTGCGTGTGTGTGTGTGCTATGGGATGATGGACGGCACTTCATCAGGAGGTATCTCTCTCGGTAACTCTGTCTGTCTGTTTGTCTGTTTGTCTGTTTGTTTGTGTGTCTGTCTCTGTCTATATATCTCGCTCTTTGTAGAAAGATAGATACATAGACAGATAATAGATAGATAAGGAGAGAGAGGGAGATAGAGAGAGAAGAGAAGATAAGAGAAGAGATAAGGAGAGGAGAGAGAGAAGTATAGCGAAAAGAAATGGAGAGGAGAGGAGAGGAGAGGAGAGGAGAGAAGAGAATAGAATAGAGAGAGAGAGAGAGAGAGAGAGAGAGAGAGAGAGAGAGAGAGAGAGAGAGAGAGAGAGAGAGAGACAGAATTTATGAGCTAAACCCCGGGTGAATACAGGGATAATCCCGACTCGACAGACAGCATTGAAATAACGAACCAAGCTGTATCTGATTGCATGTGATTCCCGACAAGCTTTTCACGGCTCTTCAAGGCTAATCCTTCTGCAGTCACACCGAGATGAATATGGTAACTCCAGTACTAGTAATTGTAATGGTAAAAGTAGCAGTAATAGGCTGTAGAAGACTATAATCTGCCCAGAGCGTCGGTAAGTTCATTTGGGTATATTCGCTGAATTTAATTTAGAAACACTACCTTAGATATTTTGACTATGATTATCATTTATTCATTAAGAATTTTCTTCTAAACCAAATTAAACTTCACCTATCCCCCCCCCTCTTAACTTCCTGTACACAATTACATCACTAAATACACAAACACCACTGAAAAGACCCCTCCTTATTCCTCAAAACGGCACATTCCATTAACTAATGATCAGGAACAAGATGACTCAAGTACCCCCGACCTCCCTTGAGCAGAGGAGGGTGTTGGTTAAACGGCAGTTCAACAGACTAAAGTTAACTCGGCTGTAGTTCAATATACTAAAGTTTGGTCAAGTGTAGCTCAGTGGACCAAAGTTATGGCAACTGTAGCTAAACTGACTCTCTGGGGTAATGGAATTCACCCTTGCTGTTATTGTTATTGTTATTACTATTATTAACGTGTTGTTATTGGTCTTGGTATTATCACTCTCATCGTCTCTTGAGTATTATTATTAATGATATTATATTATTATTATTATCACTATTATTATTATCGTTATCATTATTGTTGTTATTATTATTATTATTATAATTATTATTATTATTATTATTATTATTATTATTATTATTATCATTATTATAATTATTATTATTACTATTATCATTATCATCATTATTGGCTTAGTAGTAATAGCAGTAACAGTAGTAGTAGTAGTAGTATCATTAATGTTATTGTTGTCGTTAGTAATTTCATTATCATCATTATTATTACTACCATTATTATAATTATAATTATAATTATAACTATTATCATTCTTGTTGTTATAATGATAACAATAATGTTAATACAAATACAAATACAAATACAAATAATAATAATAATAATAATAATAATAATAATAATAATAATAATAATAATAATAATAATAATAATAATAATAATAATAATAATGATAATAATAATAATAATAATAATAATAATAATAATAATACTTAATATTATTATCATTGTCATTGTCACTATTATTATCATCATCATGGTCAAATGTGAGTATCACAAAATCACTATTCTTATAATCGTTATATCAATAACATTCCTACATTGCATAGAGCTCTCCTGTACATCCATGGATATAACATAATCTAACTAAAGATCTGATCTTCATAACAAATAAATAAATCGTAATGTAAAATAGAATTCTCTTTATAATGCGCATCTCGACGCTATTTTTTTCGGAAAGGTCGCGTCAGTTTTGTTTAGGACGTCATGGCGACCGTATTTTTCTCCTATTTTGGCATAATTTCTAGGTTTATACGTGGCACTTTCAACCTACATCCGCGTGGTATAATTATAGTGTGTTTATATTTTGTGCTTTGGTGTAAATCGTTTGAGAAGTGCGCAGGATATTATATTATAAGGAATATATTAACTGTTATATATCACGGTGAAAGGACAGAGCAGAATATTGGTCCGTGCTTCGTTACATTACTTTCGGCAATTTTAATAATTTACAGTAAAGATTCATCCATTCAATTATCTCTTGTGTATACCATCATGATATATGCGTTCTTAAGTGTCTTATTGAATTTTCTCGCTTGCAAATGTGCAGGAATTATGTCCAATGATAAATTGGATTCTTGTCATGATTTGTGATTTATCAATGTGATTAAATGTTATGATCGTGGTTTTGTTTATATTATACTTTTTCCTTCCTAATCCGTAAACGAAGATTGTGTTGTGATCGTGGACTATTTTAGAATAATTGATAGTTGATTTAGTATCATGGCGCTGAGGATGGTAATGATGATAATAGTGACGATAATGATATTAATTGTATTAATGATAATGATAGTAATAATAGTAATACAAATTATAATAATGATAATAACAACAATAATAACGATAGTAATAATAGTAATACCAATAATAATAATGATAATAGCAACAATAATAATGATGATAATAATTATAGTAATTAGGATAACGATGATAATGATATCAATAAAAATATTAATGATCAGTTATACAGAAGATCTGACAAAAATGGCTCTTTATTTTTTTTACTAATGTTAAGACGAATATAACAAATAATGTATTATGTCTTTGTCATGACCATGTAATTCGGTGAGCTTTCAGTTCAGTATATTCAAAATCCTTTTTTGTTTTAGAATATGAACATATCATTAGCTCAAAACATATTACAAAGTATTCAAATTTTCATGACTATACATACACACACACACACACACACATATATATATATATATATATATATATATATATATATATATCTATATATATATATATATATATATATATATATATATATATATATATATATATAATTGACTGTCGCGATGGTCCAGTGGAAAGATCAATGGACCGTCGTGGTCCCAGGTTCAGTTCTCCGTCGCGTCAGTCGTAAAAATGCCTGTGCTCCGACTGCTGCTCGAGCCCGATCTCACGGCGAGAAGACGACATACCACCTTGAGAAGTCGAGCGCAGATGTCATGAGGGAATTCACCGCCGTGGCACAAGTCTTAGCGCGCCGAACCGCAGTTGATTAGGAAGGGTATTTTTTAAATTAAAAAACTTTCCCCCCGGATTTTTTTTTTAATTTTTAAAAGTTAAGTTTTTCCTTTTTTTCCAAACTTAAAATTTTTTCTTTTTTTTTTTTTTTTGGGTTTTTATTTAAAAGTAATTTTTTGTTTAAATTTCCGGGGTTTTTTAAATTAGAAAGTTTTTTTTTTTTTTTTCTTTATAATAAATTTTTAAAAAAAAAAATTTTTTTTTTTTTTTTTAAAAAAACAAAAAAAAAAAAAAAAGTTTTGAAAATGTTGAAAAAAAATTAATGTCATTATAAAAAATTTGAAAAAAAGGGTTTTATTTTTTTTAATTAATGTTGCGGGTTTTGTTTATTCTTTTCATCCATGTAACGGTGGTTTTTATTGTTATTAAAATTTTTTTTTTTGGGGATATGAAATATTTTGTAAAAATTTTTAAAAGTTTTAAAAATTTTATATATACATAAAAAAAAAAAAAAAATTAATATATAATTATATAATATTAAAAAAAAATAAAAATTAATATATTTATATTAAAATTATTATATATTTTATTTTAATAAAAATTGAAATGCCATTTTATGGAAAGATAAAAAGGGAAGTCGTGGCCCCTTAATTTCCCCCGTGGCTCAGTCGTAAAAATCCTGGGTTTTTGCTCCACTACCGGGTCACCCGTTCAGGCCCAAAAAACATCCAATTTTAAACACGAAAAAGATTTTATAAATTTTTAAAAAAATTTTTTAAACAAACCGCACCCAAAAATTTTGGTTTTTCCTTTTGGTAATTAAATTTTCCCCCCGCCCCCAAAAGGAAAACAAAAAAAGGACGAAAAATTTTGTTTAAATTGGTTTAAAAGGTTTAAAAATAAAATCCGGGGAGGGGGAAAAAAAAAAAAAGCCAAGGCAAAATTTTTGGGTTTTGAAAAGGAAAAGAAAAAAAAAAAAAAAGGAAAAAAAAAAAAGGGGGGGAAAGAAAAAAAAAAAAACAAGGGGAAAAAAAATGAGGAATGGGGGGAAAAGGAAAGAAAAAAAAGAAAGAAAAAAAAAATGAAGAAAAAGAAAATGAAGAATAAGAAGAAAGAAAGAAAAAGAAGAAAAGAAAAAGAAAAAAAAGAAAAAAAAGGAAAAGGGAGGAGGAGAAGAGAGGGGAAGGGAAAAGAGAAAGAGAGAGGAGAAGGAGAAGAGAGAGGAGAGAGAGAGAAGGAGAGAGAGGAGAGAGAGAAGAGAAGAGAGGAAGAGAAAAGGGAGAGAGAGAAAGAGAGAAGAGAGAAAAGGGAAAAGAGAGAGAGAGAAAAATAGAAAGAGACAAAAACAAAAAATGACATGATGATTCATTAATCAATACTCATATCATTACTGAGAAGAACAAAAACAAAGACATTGCAAAACACAAACAAGATATAAAACAAAAGCAAACAAACAGACAAAAAAAACACAGAAATAACCCAAAAAACCACATAACACCTCAAAATCAAAACAACAACAAGACGAAGAAAAAAAAGAAAAAAAAAAAAATTTCAGGGAACAACGCAAAACCGCTCGGGTCCCCATGCCCTTAAAAATCGACATCCTGCGGGGCCTTCGGGGAGAGCGAGGGTCACGAGGAGGAAATCTCGAGGTGCCAGGTCGGCGAATGGTGTATATGTGCGTTTATGTAAATGCAGGCGTGTCTGTGTGTGTATTTATTTGGGTTTCCGTACGTGTAGACCTAAGGGTGATTGGACGTATACACATAGAAAAAGGAAAATGTATTTCTATTTTAAGTTTACATACCTATACACACTACTGCACCATAAAAAATAAAATACCAACACATAACACGCAAAAGACCGTAGACTCATGTAAAACACACACACACCCACACAAACACCCCACACACACCCACACCCCACCCACACACACAAAAAAAACCTTCCCCCAACCACCCACCACCAAAACATTAAGGATTTCACTAAACCCATCCGCAGTCGGAAAAAAAAATGGGGGATCCCCAAAAAGAAAAAGGACAGAAAAATGAGGAGGAGGGGGGGGGAGGGAAAAGGAGGGGAAGGAGGAGAAGAAGGAGAGGGGAGGGAAGGAAGAGAGAAAAAGAGAAAAAGAGAGAGAGAGAAAAGGAGAGGAGAGAGGAGAAGAAAGGAGGAGGAGAGGGAAGAAAGAAAGGAGAGAAGGAAGGAGAAGAGAAAGGAAGAGAGAGAAAGAGAAGAAGGAAGAGAGAGAGGGAGGAGGAGAGAGAAGAGAGTAAAGAAATCCAACGATTTTTTCAAAGATTCACTCTACACCTGAATTGCTTGAGTTGCATGACAAGACGGGGACAGGTTTGCGAGGAAGCGATTGGAGAAAAAAGAGAAGGAATTATCATAATTTCATTTGTTATTTGTACACACACATACATAAAGACACACACACACACACACACACACACACACACACACACCAACACCAAAAACCCCCACAAAAACCAAAACCCCAAATATTATAATTATAATATAATATTTTTAATATATATATATTTAGATTTATATATATATATATATTTATTTTTGTGTGTGTTGGGGGTGTGTGTGTTTTTGTTCAAATATATTATAATTTTTATTATATAATATATTTTAATAAAAAATTAAAAATTATTTAAAATAAAATTCTATTTTATTTTATATTATTATTATTTTTTTTTTTATTATTATGTTGTGTGTGTTGTGTGTGGTGGTGTGTGTGTGTGTGTGTGTGTGTGTGTTGTGTTTGGTGTCTGGTGTCTGTGTATGTGTATGTGTTTTTTTCTAAAGGGCTTTAAGCGACTATAAAACCTTTTTTCTATCTGCATTAGCATAATACCTTTTGACTCTCTTTTCCTCCCCCCCCCTCTCTCCTCCTCTCTCTCTTTTTCCCCCGCTCTCCATCCCCTTTTCTCTTTTCCCTCTCTCTCTTTCCTCTCTTTTTCTCTCTCTCCTCTTCTTTCCCCTCTCTCTTCTCTCTTCTCTTCTCTTCTCCTCTTCCTTTTCTCTCCTCTCTCTCTCTTTTTTCCTCTCTTCTCTCCTCTTCTCTCCTATCTCCTCCTCTTTCCTCTCTCTCCCTTTTCTCTCCTTTTTCTCTTTTCTCCTCTCTCTCTCTCTCTCTCACTCTCTTTTCTTCACCTTTCTCTTTTTCTCTCTCTTCCCTCTCTCTCTCTCTCTCTCTCTCTTTCTTTTCCATCCCCCCCCCCACTCTCTCTCTCTCTCTCCTCTCTTTTTTTCCCCCCTTTTCCCCTTTTTCCCTCCCCCCCCTCTCCCTCCCTCCCCCTCCTCTTTTTCCCTCTATTCTCTCTTTCATCTCCTCCCCCTCCCCAACTCCCCCCCCTCCTCCCTCCCTTTCCCCCCCCCCCTTTTTTTTTCTCCTCTCCCCCCTCCCTCCCCCCTCCTTCCCCCCCCCCCCCCCTCCCTCCCTCCCTCTCTCTTCCTCCCCCTTTCCCCCTCCCTTTCCTCCCTCCCTCCCTCCCTCCCTCCCTCCCCCCCCCCCCCTTTCCCCCCCTCTCTCCTTTTCCCTCCCCCCTTCCCTCCCTTCCCCTCCCCCCCCCCCCCCTGGGCCCTTTCCCCCCCCGGGGAAAACACCCCCCCCTTTCAAGGTCCCGAAAGGCTTTTCTTTTTTCTTTTTAAATTTTTTTTTAAAAAAATTTTTTTTTTTTTTTTTTGTTGTTTTTTTTTTTTTTTTTTCTTTTTTTTTTTTTTTTTATTTTAAAAAATTAAAAAAAATAAAAAAAAAAAATTTAAAATAAAGACAAAAAAAAAATAAATTAAAAATAATAATAATAATATATAAAAGAAATAATAATAAATCAATAATATAAAAAATAATAATAAAATAATAATAATAAAAATAATAATAATAATAATAATAATAATAGTAATAATAATAATAATAATAATAATAATAATAATAATAATAATAATAATAATAATAATAATAATAATAATAATAATAATAATAATAATAATAATAATATAATAAAATGCTCAAGAAAAAATATTATGATAGAAAGAAGACAAAGAGGAGGAAGCTCGGATGCATGAAGAGTAAGAGAGAGGGAGAGAGAGAGAGAGAGAGAGAGAGAGAGAGAGAGAGAGAGAGAGAGAGAGAGAGAGAGAGAGAGAGAGAACTGAGAAAGAAAAAAAATGTTTAAGAGTGCAATAATGCGTTCATGCCGTTAGTATTTATAATTTTGATTGCAGTTGCGAAGATGACAGTGATAATAAGAGAAAGAGTAACAACAAAAATAAAGCAACGATATACCGTATT
>NC_051390.1:54956652-54961652 GCF_015228065.2 Penaeus monodon | reverse complement strand
CTCTATCTCTCTGTCTGTCTATTTCTCGTTCTTCCCCCCCCCCCCTCTCTCTCTCTCTCTCTCTCTCTCTCTTTCTCTCATATCTATTTATCTATCTCTTTCTCTCTTAGCATTTCTCTATCTATCTATCTATCTATCTATCTATCTTTATCTCTCTCTCTCTCTCTCTCTCTCTCTCTCTCTCTCCTCTCTCTCTCTCTCTCTCTCTCTCTCTCTTTCTCTCTTTCTCTCTTTCTCTCTTCGTCTCTCTCTCTCTCTCTTATTCTTTTTTCTGTCTCTCTTCTCCAACTTATTGAGAATAGTTTGCCAACTACCCCCCCCCCCCCCCCCGTTCGCTCATATCGTTCAATATTGACCTTATGGCGTCTCCTCGCCCGAACACGTGAGGCGCCCCGGGGTCAAAACAGCGCTATTCTTTCTCCGGTGGTGTCAGCGCGGCCGTTCCAACCACGTCGCGCTATGGGGGGAACCGTCCTTGCTGACTAGGCGTCGAGATAGGCCGGTGCTTCTTGGGTCCCGTACGTGCATAGCGAAGTCTGGTTAGCGCAGTCGGGCGTTGCGGATTAAGCGGTCTGATGCGTTCACAAGTTAAAATTACTTTGTTCACACGGCTCGCACGCACACGGAGGCGTGGCTGGGAATCAATGTGTGTACCGATAACGAATAACAGCTTTCGTGCTCAAAAAAAAGAAAAAGAAAAACATTAAAAAATTTTAAAAATTATAAAAAAATCACATGATTTGTTTTGTTTTTGTTTGTGTGTGTGTGTGTGTGTGGTTTTGTTCGTTTGTTTATGCTTAAAAGCCTCTGTATATGTACGCATTATGCTAACATTTACGAAATCAGTATATTTTTGAATAGCAAGTGATGATAATCATATACATCAAACTCATATTCATTATAAATATATTCCTAAACCCTATGTACGCTTGTACGCATCGCACACACCAAACACACACAAACGTACACACACCACCGATACAAGAACAATCGAAGCCAAACATACAGAACACCAATTTCCGTCCGAACACAGGCAGTAGACGTACGAATAACGAAATAAATATCAATTCCTCTCCATTCTCTCCCTTCACAACCTCGTCCTCCCTCCCTTGGGAAATATCACGACTATTAAAGAAAATAATAATAAAAAAGAACCATACACATTTTCTTGGATTGATAAAAAAAAAAAAAAAAAAAAAAAAAAATGTTAATCTCCTGGGAGGTTGAATACGTAGGTCTCGTCTCCCCTCCCCCTCCCCCCTCCCCCATTTTCATTTTCGATTTTGGCTCTTCAATGGAGTCATAATTTGAAGAAATGAGCTGTGGTGATAATGTCTGCGCGGGGATGGGGAGGGGGGGAAGAGGGAGGGGAGAAGGGAGGAAGGAGGGAAAAGAAGGAAGGGGAGGGGAGGAAGGAGGAAAAAGGGGGAAGGGAAGGAGAGGGAAGGAAGGAGGGAGAGGGGAGGGGAAGAAGAAGGGGAGGAAGGAGGGGGAAGAGAGAGGGAAAAAGGGAGAAGGGGGGAGGGGAGGAAGAAAAGGAAAGGAGAAGGGAATAAGGGGGGAGCGTAGAGGGCGAGAGAGAGAGGGGGAGGAAGGGAGTGAGAGAGAGAGAGAGAGAGGGACGTAAGCAACGGTGTATTTAGACAAGCATAAAGGAAAGGGTTTATTTAGAGCAAAGACAATGAGAAGAAATTATAATGGAATTAGAGAATGTACACATTTAATTATGTGGAAGTTAATTGCTTAACTGATAACAGCATCAAAGAAGAGAGGGAGAGGGAGAGAGCAAATTAAGACAAGAACAAAGAAAGAAATAGGGAAAAAGCAAGAAGAAACAGACGACAAGAAAGAAGAAAGAGAGAAAGAGAGAGAGAGAGAGAGAGAGAGAGAGAGAGAGAGAGAGGAGAGAGAGCGAATGAGAGACAAACAGACAGGGACAGAGAGGAGAAAGACAAATCTGTTCCTCAACACCCCACAGTCCGAATTAAGCGTCCTATCTGTCTATTAAATCAGTGTTCAGAGGGAAGCTTTTTGCACCCCCTTTTAGCCGGAATAAAAAAACCCGGGATTAAAACCGGTTTAAAGAGAAAAGGGAAAGAGGGGGAAAGGGGTAAGGGGGGAAGTGGGGGGGGGGGGGGGGGGAAGGAAAGGGGGGGGGGGGGGGGGAGGGGGGGAAGGGAGGAAGGGGGGAAAGGGGGAAAGGAAAAAAGGAGGTAGAAAAAAAGAGGGAGAGAAAAGGGAAAAGGGGGGAAAAAGGGGGGAGGAGGGAGGGGGGGCGAGGGGGGGGAAAATTGGGGGGGGGGAGGGGGGGGGGGGGGAAAGGGAAAAGGGGGGGAGGGGGGGGAAATGGGGGGGGGAAAGGGAAAAAGGGAGGGAGGGAGGAAGAATGAGGCGAGCTAGTTGCTTAGGGAAAAGAAGGGGCAAAAGGAGGTTTGGGGGGGATAAAAAGGGGGGGAAAGGGGAGGAGGAAAAGGAAGGGGGGGGGTAGGGGAAGAGGGGGGAGAAAAGAGGGGAAGAGAAAGGGGGGAAGGAAAGAAAGAGGGGGGAAAGAGGGAGGAAAGGGGAAGGAGGAGGGGGGGAAGGGGGGAATGGGGGGAGTGAGGCAAGTGGTTTGGGGGAGAAGGAGAAAAGGAAAAGGAGGGGAAGGAGGAGAAGGGATAAAGGAAGAGGAGAAGGGAGAGAGGATACAGCGAAGGGGAGAGAGGGAAAGGAGGATAAGGAAAAAAAAATAGGGGGAAAGGAAGGGGGAAAAAAGGGGAAAAGAGAAAGGAAAGGTTTGAAGGGGGAGATGGGAAAAGAGGGATATACAAAAGAAAAAAGGGAGGCAGGGGAAAGAACTGGGGGGAGAGAAAGAGAGAGAGTTTTGGGGAAATGGAAGAAAAGGGGAAGAGAAAGGGGGACCCCGGGGTTTAAAAAAAGCAGGAGGGGAGAGAGAGAGGAGAGAGAAATAAAAAGAGAGGGAGAGAGAGAGAGAGAGAGAGAGAGAAATGGGGAGGGGGAGGGGGAGAGAGAGAGAAGAGAGAGAAAAGGAGAGGGGAAAAATTTGGACAGGGGAAGGGGAAGAGAAAAGAGAGACAGGGGGAAGAGCAGAGAGGGGGGGGCAGGGAGGAGGAGAGGGAGAGGAGAAAGGTACGGATCAGAGAGATAAGGGAAGAGAAAGGAGAGAGGAGAGAATTTTCCCGTTTTTGGTTTTCCTTTTCTTAGCCCCCGTCTCAAGACGGGGCCCGCTGCTATTCCTTTTCCCTTTGATGGATGTCCAAAAAAAATTTTAGTGTGGGGGGGGAGTTCCCCCCCGCCCCCCCCCCCCCCCCCCCCCCCCCCCCCCCCCCCTTCCCTTTCTCTCTCTCCTCCTTTTCTCCCCCCTCTCTCTCTCTTTTCCCCTCTCTCCCCTCTTCTTCTCTCTTTTCCCCTCTTTCTCTCTTCTCCCCCTCTTTTCTCTCTCTCTTTTTTCTCTCCCCTTTTTCCTCCCTCTTCTCTCTCTCTCCCTCTCTCTCTCTTCCTCTCTCTCTTCCTCTCGTCTCTCTCCTTTTCCTCTCCTCTCTCCCCCTTCTTTTCTTTTCTTCTCTCTTCTCTCTCTCTCTTTTTCTTCTCTCCCCTCTCCCCCTTCCCTTCTCTCTCTCCCCTTTCTCTTTCCTTCTCTCCTCTCTCTCTCTCTCACCCCTTCCCCTTTTCTCTCTCTCTCTCTTCTCTTTTCCTCTCTCCCCTCTCTCCCCCTTTCTCTCTCTCTCTCCCCTCTCCTTTTCTCTTTTCCCTCCTCTCCCTCTCTCTCCCTTTTCCCCCTCCTCCCCTTTTTTCCCCCCTTTCTTTTTCTCCCTCCTCCCTTCCTTGTCTCCCTCTTCCTCTTCCCTTCCCTTCCCCCCTTTCCCTTCTCCCTTGTTTCTCTCAACTTCCCTCTCTTCTTCAATCCTCTCCTTTTTTTCCCTTTTTTTCTTTTCCCTCAATTTTCCCCCTTTTTACGTTTTCCTCCTCTTCCCCTTCCTTCCTCTCCCTCCCTCAAAATCTCGTCCCCTCCACTCATCCCCCCCTCCCTTCCATCCTCCCCCCCCTTCCCTCCCTCCCTCCCTCCCTCCCTCCCCCCCTCCCTCCCCTTTCCCCCCCTCCCCTCCCTTTCCAAACCCCCCCCCCCTTCCCCCAATCCCTTCCCCCCCCCCATTTCCCCATTTTTTTTCCCCTTCCCCTGTTTTTTCCCCCTTTTTTTTTCCCTTTCCCCCCCCTCCCTCCCCCTCTTCCCCCCCGCCCTACCCTTTCCCCCCCCCCTCCCCCCCCCCCCCCTTTTTTCCCCCCCTCCCCCCCCCCCCCTCCCTCCCTCCCTCCCCCCTCCCATCTCCCCTCCCTCCCCCCCCTCCCTCCCAAAACTCCCTCCCTCCCTCCCTCCCCCCCCCTCCGTGTGTAATTGTCCGAGCCCTTATCGCCCCCGGGGATTTCCCCCCGCCCACACGCCCACGACTGTTGGCAAAACAAATTAAGGGTCGATAGACTTTTGGTTTGGGATATGTAAAAAAAGATAGATAAATAAAGAGAAGGTAGGTAGGTAGGTAGACGTAGATCGGTAGGTGGGTAGAGAGAAAAGAGATAATAGATAAAATAGGTAAATAAAGGGAGATTAAAAAAGGTAAATTGATAAAACTAGATAGATAGAGAGAAGGGCAGCAAACGAGGGGAGATGAGAAAGAGAGAGGGGGAAAAGGAAGGGAGAGAGAGGGGGGAGAGAGAGGAGGGGAGGGGAGGAAGGGGAGAGAGAGAGAGAAAGATACTTAATAGAATTTCCCTTTAAAAAGTTAAGTAACACTCATAGATAAAAAATAATTTCCCCATACTCCTTATTATCGAAAAACACCCTCCCCCTCCCCCCCCACCCCCCCCCCCCTTTTCCCTCTCCTCTCCTTTCCTCTTCCCCCTCCTCCTCCTATCCCCTCCCCTCCCCCTCCTCGTCCTTCCCCCCCCTCCCCTTTCCCCCCCCTCCTCCCCCTCCTCCCCCCTCCCCCCTCCTCCCCCCAAAC
>NC_051390.1:54944152-54946652 GCF_015228065.2 Penaeus monodon | reverse complement strand
GTAACCCTGCTGATCCTTCCACTTCGAAACTGAGGACGATCTACAAATTATATATATATATATATATATATATATATATATATATATATATATATATATATATATATATATATATATATATATATATATATATGGGCCGCGGTGGCCGAATGGTTAGAGCGTCGGACTCAAGACTGTCACGACGGCAATCTGAGTTCGAGGGTTCGAGTCACCGGCCGGCGCGTTGTTTCCCTTGGGCAAGGAACTTCACCTCGATTGCCTGCCTAGCCACTGGGTGGCCAAGCCAGCCCAAGTCAGTGCCGGGTAAATAGAGATGGTGACTCGATAAAAAAAAAAAACACCGGGCGGAAGGCAATGGCAAACCACCGCTCTAAATTGCTAAGAGAAAATCATGGAAGCCCATGATCGTCAAGGCCGCGGTGGCCGAATGGTTAGAGCGTCGGACTCAAGACTGTCACGACGGCAATTTGAATTCGAGGGTTCGAGTCACCGACCGCCGCGTTGTTTCCTTGGGCAAGGAACTTCACCTCGATTGCCTACCTAGCCACTGGGTGGCCAAGCCAACCCAACTCAAGTGCTGGTCCCAAGCCCGGATAAATAGAGAGAATGATTACCTAAAAAGGTAACACCGGCACTCCCCGTGGAAAGGAACTGGGGACCCTACCACGTACTCACTCCAAGAGCATCACAACGTGAAAACTGCGATTGAGTATCATGCTGTGACCACGGCGGCTCAGACATGAACCTACCGTTAAAAGAAGAGAAGATATATATATATATATATATATATATATATATATATATATATATATATACATATATTATATATATATATACATATATATATATATATATATATATATATATATATATATATATATATATATATATATATATATATATATATGACTGCCGCGATGGTCCAGTGGTCAGAGCACTGGACTCCGACCTTCGTGGTCCCGAGTTCAATTCCCCGCCGCGGCAGTCGTAAAAACGCCTGCATTTTGACTGTTGGCTCGAGGCCGAGAAAACGACATATCGCCTTGAGAGGGCAAACGCAGGTGTCGTAGGTGAAGTCGCCGCCGTGGCACAAACCGCGGTTGATTAGAAAGGGCATCCAATCAGGCAAGGGTGGCACTGCCATATAACCTCTCAGTAATGAACTGAGAGAGGCCTATGTCCTGCAGTGGAATGAATGGCTGTTGAAAAAATAATAATAAAGTTAAGAATAAATAAACAAATAAATAAATAAATAAATAAATAAATAAATGAATAAATAAAATAAATACATATATACACACACACACACACACACACACACACACACACACACACACATATATATATATATATATATATATATATATATATATATATATATATATATATATATATATATATATATATAATATATATATGTGTGCATTTATATATTTATATATATATATATATATAATATATATATATATATATATATATATATTATATATATATATATATATATCAGTCCTAAATCTCCAAATGTTTTAAAGCTTCCACCGGTCCTTCTGCCGCGTGGCTCTTCCCGCCGCCTCCCTCGCGGCACCAAAAGCAGGCGACAGACAAGAAATCCAGTCGGTCTCGCCAGGCGCTGAGCCCCGCGCCCCAGCCCAGAGCCGCAGTGTCGAGTCGTCGGGTCGTCGGATGACGGGTGTCGGGTCGTGTGGTGTCAGTTCGTCGGGTGCCGCGCGTTGGATTGTCGGATTTTGAGTGTCTGATCATCTGGTCGTCGAGTTTTGGATGTCGGGTCATCGGGTATCGGGTGTCGGGTCGTCGGGTGTCGGGTCGTCGGGAATCGGGTCGTCGGGTGTCAGGTCGTTGGGTGTCGGGTCGTCGGGTGTCAGGTGTCGGGTCGTCGGGAATCGGGTCGTAGGGTGTCGGGTCATCAGGAATCGGGTGTCGGGTCGTCGGGTGTCGGGTCGTCGGGAATCGGGTGTCGGGTCGTCGGGAATCGGGTGTCGGGTCGTCTGGTGTCGGGTCGTCGGGTGTCAGGTCGTCGGGTGTCGGGTCATCGGGTGTCGGGTCGTCGGGAATCGGGTCGTAGGGTGTCGGGTCATCGGGTGTCGGGTCATCGGGTGTCGGGTCTTCGGGTGTCGGGTCGCCGGGTGTCGGGTCGTCGGGTGTCGGGTCGTCGGGTGTCGGGTCGTCGGGAATCGGGTCGTCGGGTGTCGGGTCGTCGGGTGTCGGGTCGTCGGGTGTCGGGTCCTCGGGAATCGGGTCGTCGGGTGTCGGGTCGTCGGGTGTCGGGTCGTCGGGTATCGGGTCTTCGGGTGTCGGGTCGTCGGGAATCGGGTCTTCGGGTGTCGGATCGTCGGGTGTCGGGTGTCGGGTTGTCGGGAATCGGGTCGTCGGGTGTCGGGTCGTCGGGAATCGGGTCGTCGGGTGTCGGGTCGTCGGGAATCGGGTCGTCGGGTGTCTGGTCGTCGGGTGTCGGGTCGTCGGGAATCGGGTCATCGGGTGT
>NC_051390.1:54891652-54901652 GCF_015228065.2 Penaeus monodon | reverse complement strand
GGGGGAGAGAGAGAGAGAGAGAGAGAGAGAGAGAGAGAGAGAGAGGGGGAAAGAGAGAGAGAAATGTCATCAGAAAAGATACAAAACTATCGCCGCTTTCATTAATTCTTTCTTTTTTCTCTCTCTCTCTCTCTCCCTCTTTCTCACTCTTTCCTTCTTCCTTCCCCCCTTTTTTTTATCCGACCTGCACCGCCGGCTTCCCCCCCGGATACAGCCAAAAAAATTTGACCCGCTCCGGATCTTCGGGAAATGGCCCGTGAATATCCGAGGCTGCGGAGGAGGAGGACGGGGAGGAGGAGGAGGAGGAGGAGGAGGAGGAGGAGGAGGAGGAGGAGGGGGAGGAGGAGGAGGAGGAGGAGGAGGAGGAGGAGGAGGAGGAGGGGGAGGAGGAAGGAGGAGGAGGAGGAGGAGGAGGAGGAGAGGAGGAGGAGGAAAGGAGGAGGAGGGGGAGGAGGGAAGGGAGGAGGAGGAGGGGGAGGAGGAGGAGGAGGAGGAGGAGGAGGAGGGGGAGGAGGAGGAGGAGGAGGGGGAGGAGGGGGGAGGAGGAGGAGGGGGAGGAGGAGGAGGAGGAGAGGAGGAGGAGGGAAAGAGGAGGAGGAGGAGGAGGAGGAGGGAGGAGGAGGAGGAGGAGGGGAGGAGGGGAGGAGGGAGGGGGGAGGAGGAGGGGGGAGGAGAGGAGGAGGAGGAGGGGGGGAGGAGGAGGAGGGAGGAGGAGGAGGAGGGGGAGGAGGAAAGGGGGGGGGAGGAGGAGGGGGGAGGAGGAGGAGGAGGAGAAGGGGAGGAGGAGGAGGGGGAGGAGGAGGAGGAGGAGGAGGAGGAGGGGAGGAGGAGGAGGGAGGGGAGGAGGAGGAGGAGGGAGGAGGAGGAGGGGGGGGGAGGAGGAGGAGGCAAGGAGGAGGAGGGAGGAGGAGGAGGAGGAGGGGGAGGGAGGGAAAGGGGGAGGAGGAGGAGGAGGAGGGAAGGGAGGAGGAGGAGGAGGGAAGGGAGGAGAAGGAGGAGGAGGAGGGAAGGGAGGAGGAGGAGGAGGAGGAGGGAAGGGAGGAGGAGGAGGAGGAGGAAGGGGAGGGGAGGGAAGGGAGGAGGAGGAGGAGGGGGAGGGGGAGGAGGAGGAGGAAGGGGAGGGGAGGGGGAGGAGGAGGAGGAGGAGGAGGGAAGGGAGGAGGAAGAGGAGGGGGAGGAGCAGGTAGAGGAGGAGGGGGAGGAGGAGGGGGAGGGGGAGGAGGAAAAGAGGGGGAGGAGGAAGAGGAGGAGGAGGAGGAGGAGAAGGAGGAGGAGGGGGAGGAGGGAGGGGGGAGGAGGAGGAGGAGGAGGAGGGGAGAGGAGGAGGAAAGGGGAGGGAGGAGGAGGGGAGGAGGAGGAGGGGGAGGAGGAGGAGGAGGAGGAGGAGGGGAGGAGGAGGAGGAGGAGGAGGAGGAGGGGAAGGGAGGGGAGGAGGAGGAGGAGGAGGGGAAGGAGGAGAGGAGGAGGGAAGGAGGAGGCCGAGGAGGAGGAAGGAGGAGGAGGAGGAGGAGGAGGAGGAGAGGAGGAGGGAGGAGGGAGGAGGGAGGAGGAAGGAGGAGGAGGAGGAAGGGAGGAGGAGGGGAGAAGGAAGGAGGAGGAGGAAGAGGAGGAGGAAGGAGGAGGGGAGGAGTAGGGGAGGAGGAAGAGAGAGGAAGGAGGGAGCGAGGCGGCGGGGAGGAGGAGGAGGAAGGAGGGAGGAGGAGGGGAAGGAGGGAGGAGAGCAAGAGGAGGAAGAGGGGATGGAAGAGGGGAGCAGGAAGGAAGGAAAGATGTGTTAGGAGGTTTTGGAGGAAGAGGAGAGGGGGGAACAGGCGGAGGAGGAGGAGGAGGAAGGGGAGAGGAGGGGGAAAAGGGAGAGGGAGAGGGAAGGAGGAGCGAGAGGAAGAGTAAGGGGGTAGGGGGAGGATGAGGACGAAGGAGAGGGGAAAGGTGGAGGGTGAGGCAAGGAGGGGAGAGGAGGGGAGAAGCGTACGAGGGAAGGATGAGGGAGGCGGGGGGAAGGGGGGAGGAGAGGGAACGAGACGAGGGAGGAAGAGGAGGTGGAGAAGGGAGTAGGAGGAGGCGTAGAGGGAGAAAGAGAAGAGGAAGGATGATGAGGCGACAGAGTGGGAAGAGAAGGAAACTAAGAAGGACTAGCGGGATTGGAGGGGGGAGGGGGGGAGGAGAGGAGAGGGCGGGAGGGAGGGAGAAGGGGAAGGGAAAAGGAGGGGGAAGGGGAGGAGGAGGGGGCAGAGAGAGGAGGGAGGGGAGGAAGGGGGGGAGGGAACAAGAGGAGGAGGCGAGGAGGAGGGAGGGGAAGAGAAAGGGAGAGGAGGGGAGAGAGGGGGGGGGGGGAGAGAGGGGGGGAGGGAGGGAGAGAGAGGGGGAGAGGGGGAGGGAGGGGGGAGGAGAGAGGGAGGAGAGAAGGAGGAGGAGGACGAGGAGGAGGAGGGAGGAGAGAGGGAGGAGGGAGGGAGGGGGGTGGGGGAGGGAGGCGGGAGGGAGGAAGAGGGGGGATGGGGGAAGGAGAAGGGAAGGAAGGGAGGGAAAGAGGAGGAGGGGGGAAGAAAGTGAGGAGGGAGGAAGAAGATGGAGGGAAGAGGGGAGAGGACGAGAGAGGAAGAGGAGGAGGAGAGAGAAAAAGCAGGAGCGAAGGAGAGAGGGAGGGAGGGAGGAGAGAGGGAGGGAGGGAGGAGAGAGGGAGGGAGGGAGGCGAGAGGGAGGGAGGGAGGCAGAGAGGGAGGGAGGGAGGAGAGAGGGAGGGAGGGAGGGAGGGAGAGGGAGGGAGGGAGAGAGGAGAGAGGGAGGCAAGAGGGAGGAGAGAGGGAGGGAGGGAGGGAGAGGGAGGGAGGGAGGAGAGAGGGATGGAGAGAGGCGAGAGGGAGGGAGGGAGGAGAGAGGGAGGGAGGGAGGAGATAGGGAGAGAGGGAGGAGAGAGGGAGTGAAGGAGGCGAGAGGTAGTGAGGGAGGAGAGAGAGAGGGAGGGAGGCGAGAGGGAGGGAGGGAGACGAGAGGTAGTGAGGGAGGAGAGAGGGAGGGAGGGAGGCGAGAGGGAGGGGAGGGAATGAACCAAGGCACTTTTGTCTCCGCCACCTACCGCTGTGATCTGCCAATTTGCCCCTTTTCTTCTCGCCTAGATTTGCAATAGAGACTCCTAGTGTTTTCCTTTTACAATATTGCTTCTGGCGTTGGTGATAGACCGGATTTAGACGCCGGGATTCTTTATTACTTTGCGTCCTGTTTTTCTTTCTTTCTCTTTTTCTTTTTCTTTTGTTCTCTCTGAGTTTATTGCTTTATTAATATTGTTCTCTGCTGTTTATTTCTTGCTTCCTCTATCTCTCTTTCTTTCTGCATATCTGTATACTTATCTATTTATCTGTATATTTATCTGTCTACAAAGCTATCTGTTCATCTATATATTTGTCTATCTGTACATCTGTACATCTATCTATTTATCTATCTATCTATCTTTCAATCTTTCTATCTTTCTATCTTTCTATCTTTCTATCTATCTATATATCTATCTATCTGTCTGTCTGTCTATCTATCTATCTATCTATCTAGTTATTTGCACATCTGTACATCTGTCTATTTATCTACATATCTATCTATACAAGAGTTGTATTTGACCGGTTTCGACTGTATCTTCGTCAGAATTACATGATACAATCGAAACCGGTCAAATACATCTCTTGTATTGTGAAGATATTCATTCTCATTCATACCTTTTATACATCTGTCAACATGAATACGGTTCTATGTATCTAAGCATGTTTGCACGGACGTTTCTATTCGTCTGTCTATCTGTTCATTTACCTACTCTCAATGGACATAATCCATATAACTGATTACGTTTATCACCAAGCTGTCCCCATTTCCAATCATGAATTACGCATCATGAGAGGAATTCTCCACCAAATTGTGGAAATCGTAGAACGGTCGACTATTTGACTACATTATATAACTCATTTGGAATCCTTTCTGGACGAAAAAAAAGAAGAAAAAAAATATTTTGAATTCTGCTGGCTTTGTTTTGAAACTTTTTGTAACTTTTTTTTAAGACCTCTTGTCGAAAAAGCCTATTGTGTTGTGTTTTGAAAGTTAATCTTTTTTTTTATTTATTTTAGCCTCCCTGCTTTCAGATTTTTTTTTTTTTTTTCATCTGGTCAACTAATTTTTTTCTTTCTTTCTTTCTTTCTTTGTTTTTCTCTTCCTTTCTCTCTTTCTGTCTCTCTCTCTCTCTCTCTCTCTCTCTCTCTCTCTCTCTCTCTCTCTCTCTCTCTCTCTCTCTCTCTCTCTTTTATTTTTTTTTTATTTTTTTTTTTTGCATCTACGAGTGGCCCATCTCTTGCAGAGTCAACGAAAGAATAGGAATCAGCTGGAGAGTCGATGAGAAAATTTATAAAGTTATATGTTAGTTTCCAGTAAGAGTATAAGCCTCACCTCATCTCAGTGAAATAATAAGAAGCAAGACTTACTGAATTTACTTACTGCTTGATCATTTAGAATTATCTGCCGTTTCTACAGCTATGGCCATTAGCGGCGAGTATCTTGGGGGATTTAAATGTAAAAAATATATAAAGCGTTTAAAATGCTGTCAGTTATGTCTCATAGGTGAAAATAAACAACAATAAATATTTAAAAATCAAAGCAGAAATATTATGCTTTAAGTGAGAAGATTTGTACTGAGGGAAATGAGTCATTCTGGTCAGGGAGGGAAATGGAGTCATTCTGATCAGGGAGGGAAGTGGAGTCATTCTGGTCAGGGAGGGAAGTGGAGTCATTCTGATCAGGGAGGGAAATGGAGTCATTCTGATCAGGGAGGGAAATGGAGTCAGTCTGGTCAAGGAGGGAAATGGAGTCATTCTGGTCAGGGAGGGAAATGGAGTCATTCTGGTCAGGGAGGGAAGTGGAGTCATTCTGATCAGGGAGGGAAATGGAGTCATTCTGATCAGGGAGGGAAGTGGAGTCATTCTGATCAGGGAGGGAAATGGAGTCATTCTGGTCAGGGAGGGAAATGGAGTCATTCTGATCAGGGAGGGAAGTGGAGTCATTCTGATCAGGGAGGGAAGTGGAGTCATTCTGATCAGGGAGGGAAGTGGAGTCATTCTGATCAGGGAGGGAAATGGAGTTATTCTGATCAGGGAGGGAAATGGAGTCATTCTGATCAGGGAGGGAAATGGAGTCATTCTGATCAGGAAGGGAAATGGAGTCATTCTGATCAGGGAGGGAAATGCAGTCATTCTGATCAGGGAGGGAAGTGGAGTCATTCTGATCAGGGAGGGAAATGGAGTCATTCTGATCAGGAAGGGAAATGGAGTCATTCTGATCAGGGAGGGAAATGCAGTCATTCTGATCAGGGAGGGAAGTGGAGTCATTCTGATCATTCTGATCTGGCCAGACAGACAATGAAACCTCTCTGACCAGGTAAATATGGCGTCATTTTCACCAGGTAGACAAAGGAGAAAACTCTGCCCGGGTAAACATAGAGCCACTCTGACCAGCAACGAAACGAAGTCACTTTGACCAAACAGGAAAACGGAACTGCCTCTTAGTGTTTGCGTAGGGAAATGTGCCTAAGGTCGATGTGTGTAAAGGCGGGATTTATTCGTGTAGCAGCGTTTTCAGCGGGGGAATTGGAAATATATTGTGGTGTAAAGAGAGGGAAATGGAATCAGATCGTTGTTTAATGCATCTGCCTATACCTTTATCTACGTTTATTTCTCTCGTTCTCTCATTCTTTCTCTCTCTCTCTCTCTCTCTCTCTCTCTCTCTCTCTATATATATATATATATATATATATATATATATATATATATGTGTGTGTGTGTGTGTGTGTGTGTGTGTGTGTGTGTGTGTGTGTGAATATACACACAAATATATATATATATATATATATATATATATATATATATATATATATATATATATATATAAATATATATATATATATATAATATATATATATATATATATATATATGTATATATATAATATATATATATATATATATATATATATATATATATATATGTATATATATATGAGTGTGTGTGTGTTTGTTTTATATGTGTTTATCTTTTCAACTTTTCTTTTCTTTCCCCCACCCCACCTCCATTTTAACACCCCTTCTTGTCTTTCCTCCTTTCTTTCCCACAGAAAAAAGGAGAGAATAAAAAAATAAAATAGAATAAATCCTCATCAGACGCCCGCCGAACGACAGCCTTCACCCCCCTCTACCCCCTACCCCCCCCCCCTTTGGGCGCAGACAAAAGCAGCGTGGAAGTAATTTAGTATTCAGATGAGAATCCGCCAATCGCTGCCTTTTATTCGCATTTTGAGCATCATTTACCTGAACCCTGGCCGAAAAAGCGAGGAGGAAAAATCGGCCAGTAATATTGGCACGCTAAGTGGAATTAGGCTTGTGTTATATATTTTTCCTTTCTTTCTTTTCTTTTCTTCTTCTTCTTCTTCTTCTTTTATCTTCTTTTATTTTATCTTATAATTATCATAAAGGAGGATACCGAGGAATGTAAATACACACTCTGACACATGCAGACACAAATACAAATACATGTAAACGTGTGTTTGTGTGTGGCTAAACGTACATACGTACATATATATATATATATATATATATATATATATATATATATATATATATATATATATATATATATATATATATATATATATATATATATATATATATATATGCAAGAGGCCGCACAGAGAGAAAAAAAAATCATTGTTGAAATTTTCTCGTCCGGAGAAAATAAAGAGCAAAGGTATTCCATCAGCGGGCCGAAAGAGAGAGAAAGAGAGAGGGGAGAGATAAAGAGAGAGAGAGGGAAAGAGAGAGAGAAAGAGAGAGAAAAGATAGAGAGAGAGAGAGAGAAAGAGAGAGAGAGAGAGAAGAGAGAGAGAGAGAAGAGAGAGAGGGGAGAGAGAGAGAGAGAGAAGAAGAAGAAAGAGAGAGAAGAGAGAGAGAGAAAGATGGAGAGAGGGGGAAAGGGAGAGAGAGAAAGAGCCGAGAGAGAGAGAGAAAGAATGAGAGAGACAGCAGCTCTCGCCTGCCATAATTGCCAGGACGTTTTGCATGCTAAAGGACAAGCATTTGCATTTAGAAGGTCTAATTAATCCTATGCAAAGGAGAGAGAGAGAGATTCTGGGGGGGAGGGAGTCAGGATGGGAGTAGGGGAGAGATAAGGGGGAGGAGTGGGGAGTGGGGGGAGGTAAGGGGCAGGAGGAGGGGGGAGGGTAGCTTCATGAGCTGTGGGCGACGCAGGGGGTGTGTATCGCCTGGAGGGAAGTCCTTATGGTCTCTGCTTGCGTCCGGAGTGGAAATGGGGAGGGGGGGGGGGTAGTCCATTCACGGGCGTGATTTGCTTGCGTCTCTGCTTCCTGCTTGCGTCTACTGTCTACTTTCTACTTTCTTTGTGTTCGTGTGTGTGGGTGTGTGTGTCAGTGTTTGTGTGTGTATGTGTGTGTGTGTGTGTGTGTGTATCAGTGTTTGTGTGTGTATGTGTGTGTGTGTGTGTGTGTGTGTGTGTGTGTGTGTGTGTGTTTGGCCTCTACTTACATCTGCCAACTGCTTGCATCCGTCTTCTGTTGCGTCTGCTGTCTGCTTGCGTCTGCCTTCTTGCTTGCGTGTACTTCATTGCCTGGGCAGGGAGATGTTGTTGTAGATCCCTTAATGAAAAGTTTGAGTAACAGAAGTGCCACTTTTTATGTGTGTTTCGAAGTTCGTAGTTAATTACTCTCTGAAAAGGCGAGCGAAGACAAGCAAAGAAAAACAAGTTTATGTCTTTCATAGAAAAATCAAAAGATAATGAAAATAAGAATATAATAAAATAATAAATAATGATAGATAAACAAATAAAATAGAATAATAGATAAAATGAAATAACAAAGAAATAGATAAATAAAATAATATATGAAAAATATATATCGTTTTCGCATATTACCATAGTTTCTGCTTTAAAAGGAATCCTAATAAATTTGTTTACGCTCGGTGTAAGATAAACAATAAGATTTGATATTGGTCATAAATCTTTAAAGGTTTTCATTCTATATATAACAAATCACATAAGATCAGAGGGAGTGACTAACAAACATCAATAACGTGTAACTTCAATAAGATCAAAGGTTTCTGCAATTTCGCAAAACGCGATGAGAACGTGTTTATGACCAGATGTATATGTTTATGTAAATGAATATGTATATGGGTGTGGGTGTATTTGTGTGTGTGTGTGTGTGTGTGTGAGTGTGTGTGTGTGTGTGTGGGTGGGTGTGGGTATATTTGTGTGTGTGTGTGTGTGTGTGTGTGTGTGTGTGTGTGTGTGTGTGTGTACGTTTCTATGTTTGTATGTTTGTGCGTTTCAATGTGTGTGTGTGTGTGTGTGTATGTGTGTCTGTTTCTGTGTGTGTGTGTATGTTCATTCATTTTACAATCATAAACACTGATATTAATAAACACATAGATTCAAGTCCCTAAAACTACAAAACCCTTACAACCAATTATCAGAAAAAAAAAATCGAAGGCCTCACAACGCAACCGAAGCACGTAACCCTACAACCCACCAAAAAGATAAATGAATAAATAATAGTAAACAAAAACAAAAAGAATCCAGTCGCCTCCTTCCACAAGCGAGAGGAGTCGAACGCCTTTGAGACCGCGATTCAAGCCAGATCCTCAAGCCAAGACCCCAGTTCGCCAGCTTGAGATTTAGTCCGGGTTCCGTGCGGTCACTTATGAGCCTCGCCGTCCGTGCTGGGAAGCTTGAGCTGATTAAGGATGAGTTTGTTGTTGTCTTTGTTTTTGGTTATGGTTGTTTGATAGCAATAGTAGTATTTTTGAGGCGTGTTTTGCTGTTTATACTAATGGCGAAAGTGTAGGTTGGCATAAAACAAAATATATTATACCACCAAATTATGTAAAATGGTATAAAAATAAAGTGATAGTACTATAGAATGACACAATATAAACCATCACACCAAAATAACAAATATTATACTTACTGCCACAACATCACCCCCCCCCCAAAAAAAAAAAAAAAAATAAATAATAATAATAATAATAATAATAATAATAATAATAATAATAATAATAATAATAATAATAATAATAATAATAATAATAATAATAACAATAATAATACAACACACAAAAATACCCACAATAACAGAAGACAGAAGAACAAACGCAATGCACCCACCCTTTCTCGCAGCCCACGGGAGACCCTTGTACATTACACTCCTAATTATAATGTAATACTCCCTCTCACACCACCTACCACACGCTACCCAGAACTCTGTTATTACTTCATTCATTTCAATGTACAGAGAGACGTGTTTGTATTATCTCCCAAGTTCGCTGTGAAATGATATTATCACTGCATCAGAATCTGGCAGTAATTTAGCTCATTCGTTGTTATGCTCTACACTGGGTGCGAGGAAGGAAATATTTTGAGGGTAATGACGTGAGAGAAAGGATGATGGTGGTGGTGATAAGGATAATGATGGTGGTGATAAGGATGATGATGGTGGTGGTGGTGATGATAATGGTGGGATTTATGAGGATGAGGATGATAATAATGATAATAATGATGTAGTAGATGTAGTAATAAAGATAAATAATAATGGTAATTATAATAAGGGTGATGAAGACGATGATGATGATGATATGAATAATAGTGATAATAATAATAATAAGAAGAAGAAGAAGAAGAATAGCAATAAAATAATGATGATGATAACAATGATAAAGATTATGAGATTATTAGTAATAAAAATGATTGCAATAATAATACTGATAATAACAATATAGTAATAATAATAATTCTAGTAATGATAATAATAATAATAATAACAATGAAAATGTTATCACTTTGAGGTAATAATCATGTTGACTGTTTTTTCTTTTCCTTTTTTTCTTTCTTTCTTTTATGTGTGTGCGGGGGGGAGGGGGGGGGTCAGCAGACGACAGGCAATCCACGCAACAACTTTGCAATGATGTTCA
>NC_051390.1:54864152-54876652 GCF_015228065.2 Penaeus monodon | reverse complement strand
TTTTTAAGATATGATTCAATTTTCGTTTTCTTTATTACTTGGGTTGGAAAGAAAAAGGATTTTTTTTTTTTTGAGGAAATTAAATTATGGTGTGAAAATAAAGTGATTCAATTTATTTTCTTTATCTTTCTATATATATATTTTTTTTTTTTGTCCAATTCCTCTCTCTATTCCTTCTCTCCTTTTCTCCTTCCCCCCTTTTCCTTATTCCTTTTCTTTTTTCTCCTTTCCCATATTCTTCTTCCTTCCTCCAAATTCCCTCTCCTCGTCCTCTCTCTCCTCTCTTCCTATTCCTATTCTTTTCTCTCTGTCTTTTTCTTCCTTTTCCTATTCTCATTTTCCCTCTTTCTCTTCTCCGTCTTCGTTTCGTCCTCCCCCCCCTCTCTCTCTCTCTCTCTCTCTCTCTCTCTCTCTCTCTCTCTCTCTCTCTCTCTCTCTCTCACTCTCTCTCTCTCTCCTCTAACTTTCAACCTCCACCCCCTTTATTGTCTCTCTCCCTCCCTCTCTCCCTCATCCTTCCTCCCACCTTCTCCCTCTTCCCTCTCCTTCCACCCTCCCCCTTCCTCCCTCCCTCCCCCTTCCCTCTCCCTCCCTCCCTAACCCCTTCCCTCCTCCTCCCTTCCTCCCTCTCTTCCCTCCCCCCCTCCCCCTTCCCCCTCCCCACCGAAGACCCTCCATCTCGGCTTTTATTCTCGTCCTAAAAAGCCTCTCTTCAGACAGCCTCGGCGCCTTCATCTCACTACAAGTTAGTAGCATTAACGCCGTCCGTTATAAACAATATCTTTGTTACTAACAGGATTACATACTTCTCAAAGTCGAGCTGTTGGCGCCTCTCTTACCGCTCGCTTGTAGAGAGAGAATTATAGATAGATACGGATTGATATGATATATATGATAGATATATATGTATGTATTGGCTGTATATGTGCGTGGACAGATGTTTATAGATATATAGGGAGATGTGTACAGGTGTGTGTTGATATATATGCGGTTATGTACGGATATATTCTCTCTCTCTCTCTCTCTCTCTCTCTCTCTCTCTCTCTCTCTCTCTCTCTCTCTCTCTCTCTCTCTCTCTCTCTCTCTCTCTCTCTCTCTCTGTCTGTTTGTCTTCTCTCTGCCTCTCTCTCTCTCTCTCTCTCTTCTCTCTCTCTCTCTCCTCTCTCTCTCTCTCTCTCTCTCTCTCTCTCTCGTGTACAGTCATATAAACACATGCAGACATACATGCTGATACAACTTATGGATACCGACTTTGACCCCCTTCTTTCCCCCTCCCCCCCTTCCTGCACACACCCCTCTTACTCCCCCCCAGTTCTCTTCCCCAACCCCTCACCTCCCACCTTCCCCCACCTACCTTCCCCCACCCTTCGTCCCCACTCTACCCCTTCCCCCTCAACCCCTCCCCACTTACCCCCTTCCCTTACCCCTCCCTTCGGCCTCCTCCCCTTCACCCCCTCCCCCATCAACCCTTACCCTCCTCCCCCTCCCCCCCACCACCTCAGTCTTGATGCCAGCCACGTTTGCGCCGACCAAATCGTATCAACCAGCTATCCGGGGCGGGGGATCGACGTCGGCTGACCCTCCCCTCCCCCCTCACCCCCCTCCCTCCTTTTCTCAGTCTCCCTTCTCCTCCTCTCCTCCTTTCCTCCTTTCTCAGTCTCCCTTCTTCCTCCTTTCCTCTTTTCCTCCTTTTCTAGGTCTTTCCTCTCTACCCTTTCCACTCTTCCCTCACTTTCCAGTTCTCAATCTTCAACCCTTTCGAATCTTCTCCCTCCCTCTCCCCCTCTCTCCCTCTCTCCTTCCTTCTCTCCCTCCCTCCCTTCCTCCACCCCTCCCTCTTCTTTCTCCTCCCCTTTCCCTCCCTCCTTTTCCAATCTCCCCTTCCTTCCCCCTTTCCCTCCTCCCTTTTCCAATCTTCTCGCTCCCTGTGTCTGCACTGTCCTCTCTCCTCTTTCCCGCTCTTCCTCCCTCCTCCTTCTCCCTTTCTCAATCTCCCTTCGCCTCCTTCCTTTCCGATCCTCCTCCCTCCTCCTCCCTTTTTCAGTCTCCCTTCGTCTCCCTCTTTTCCAATTTTCTCCCTTCTCTTCTCTTTCTCAATTTTCTCCCATTTCTCCATCGTTTCCAATCTCCCTCCCCGTTCCCAGCCCCCTCCCTCCTCCTCCTCCTCCCTTTTGACTCCTCCCCCTCCCTCTCCTTTCCTATCCCCCCCCCCATCCCTCTCCTCCATTTTCTATACATTTCTTCTTTCTTCTTCTTCTTCTTCTTCTTCTTCTTCTTCTTCTTCTTTATCCTTGTTTCTCTTCTCCTCGTCCGTCTATTCTATCTTCCATCTCTTCTTCATTATCACAATCTATACCATCCACTGTCTCTTGTTCTTGCCCTTCGCTCTCTCCTTCTTCCTAATCATCCTCATCGTCTTTCTCTTTTTTGTCCTTCTCCACCTCTTTCTTCATCATCACCATCATCACCCCCTCTTCTTCTCTTCTCTCCACCTCATCATCCTCATTTTCTATTACTCTTCATGTTATTCCATTCTCATCCACATTCATCATTAATTTCGTTGCCTTTCCACAATTTCTATCCACTTCCTGCCTCCTCCCCCCCCCTTCATCTATCCATCATCTACCTCTCCCTTTCTCCCTTTCTCCCTTTCTCCCTTTCTCCCTTTCTCCTTTTCTCCCTTTCTCCCTTTCTCCCTTTCCACCTACCCGACCTCACCTCTTCCCCCCCAACTCCCATTTCAACCCCTTTTCAACCACAATACACAACACACAACCACAGTGTATGTTGAAATATATGCGGTCTCTCTCTCTCTCTCTCTCTCCTCTCTCTCTCTCTCTCTCTCTCTCTCTCTCTCTCTCTCTCTCTCTCTCTCTCTCTCTCTCTCTCTCTCTCTCTCTCTCTCTCTCTCTCTCTCTCTCTTTCTCTCTCTCTCTCTCTCTCTCTCTCTCTTTCTCTCTCTCTCTCTCTCTCTCTTTCTTTCTCTCATACACACACACATGTACATACATATTACACACACACACACACTCTCTCATTCCCCCTCCATCTCCACCTCTTCTTTCACCCTATCGCTCGCCTCCAACCCTATCTGTACCCCCCCCCCCCGCCCCATTAGCCCTTCTTTCTCCCCAGTCCAACCCTTATTTGTAACTTTCCCCAACCACCTTCCCCAACCACCTTCCCCAACCACCTTCCCCAACCACCTTCCCCAACCACCTTCCCCAACCACCTTCCCCAACCACCTTCCCCAACCACCTTCCCCAACCACCTTCCCCAACCACCTTCCCCAACGTTAGCAGGAACCCACTTCTCTCCTCCCACCTCTCTTACCACCCTTTATTCTTCCACCTCCTTATTCCCTATTTTCCATCCCACTCCACCCCCTCCATTCCCCCCCCCCACCCATTTTCCAACCCTACCTCTCCTCCATTTTCCACCCTCCATCCCCTCCCCCATCTTCACCCCTCCCTCCATCCCCCCAACACATCCCAACCCCTCCCTCCATCGCCCCCCCCCCTTTCCAACACCCCCTTCCATCCCTTCCCTCATCCCCCCCTTCCTTCCCCTCCTCCACCCCCACCCCCCACTTTCCACCCCTTCCCTCCTTACAGCAATTCTTGTTGTCAGCTTTCTATGAATCAATATGAAGAAGAACGTGGGAAGATTTGCTGAATGGAGGAGAAGGAGGGAGAGAAAGAGGGAGAAATGAGAGAGAAAGAAGGAGGGAGAGAACGAGAGAAAAGGGAGAGAGAGAGAGAGAGAGAAAGAGGGAGAAAGGAGAGAGAAAGGAAGGAGGGAGAGAAAGAGGGGGAGAAAGGGAGAGAGAGAGGGGGAGAAAGGGAGAGAAAAAGGGAGAAAGGAGAGAGAGAAAGGGAGATAAAGTGAGAAAAAGGAGAGAGAGAGGGCGAGAGAGAGAGACAACCAGAAAAAGAAAGAGGTAGAAAGAGAGAGGAGGGAAGGCAAAATGGAGAAAGAGAGCAACGGAAGGAGGGAGGGAACCGGAAGACTCAACTTAATCAAACTTTGAACTTCGGTCCGCCAGATAAAAATTAAACGGGAAAATTGTCTCATTAAGTAAAGAGGAAATTATTGGTCTTAAACGGAAGTGAAGAAGATGATGAGATTGAGTTAGAAAATCATTCGCTCGGCCATGCACTTTTCTCATGCAAGGGACGAGCGAAGGGCAAGATTGCATGACGGGTGATATGCTCAGTAGGTGTGTGTGTGATAATGGTAATAATCAGGACAACGATAATGATAATTGTGTTAGGATAATGGTGATGATGATAATATTAATGGTATTGATAATGACAAAAATAATAATAACAATGATGATGAAAATTATAAAAAATATAATAATGATAGTAATAAAGTTAATGATAATAATATCAATAATAATAATAACGATACTGATAATCGTGATGATAATGATGAAAATGGTAATAATAATAATTATAATAATAATAATGATAATGATAATAATAATAGCAATGACAATAATAAAACTATAAGAATAATGATAAGAATGTTGATGGTGATGATAGTAATAATAGTAATGGTACTAATAACAATGACAATAATGATAATAAAGATAATGATAATAACAAATTGTAATGATAATAATAGTAATGACGATAATAGTAGTAATAATGATGATAATAACAAAAAGAATAAAAATTATAATAATGATATACGACAAATAAATGAAAGAACGAAAATGATAATTGTAATAATGACACTGATAATAACGAAATTACAAAAAAATAATAATAATGATGGTGTTAATGATAATAACTACAATGTGAACAATAATGAAAATAACAGTAATTGAAATAACTGAAATAAGAATAGTAGTAATAGCACCAATGAAAATACGAATGGCAATAAAGCAATAAAGATGAAGAAGTCAGCGAAGATCAACGAGTGAATGATAAGACAAGTAGATAAATAGGTAGGCAAGGAGACAGAGAGACAGGTAGATAGACAGATAGATAGAAGAAGGACACAGAAAAAAATAATAATAACAAGTGTAACAGAACTTCAGGTTTGTATTTAAACAATAACTACGTCACTTGGAGATAAAATGCACACTTTATGCTGCTCAGCCGGTTTGAACTTTCTAGGTTTGTGTGTGTGTTGTGTGTAATATTTATGTGTGTGAGTGTCTGTGCGTCTGTGCGTCTGTGCGTCTGTGTGTGTGTGTGTGTGTGTGTGTATGTGATGTGAGTGTCTGTGTGTGGGGAGGGGGGGACGTGTGTGTGTGTGTGTGTGTGTGTGTAATATGTATGTGCATATGTGTGTGTGTATGAGAGAGAGAGAGGGAGAGAGAGAGAGTGGGAGAGAGAGAGAGAGAGAGAGAGAGAGAGAGAGAGAGAGAGAGAGAGAGAGAGAGAGAGAGAGGGAGATAGATAGAGAGAGAAGGGGAGACAAACAGAGACAGAGGATATGTATGTGTGTGCTTACGCGTCTACATTTGTGAATGTCAATGTCTGTGAATATTCATACACGTGTGTGCGTGCAAGAGTAAACCTACACGCGCATGTAAACTAAACACCATATATACTTACGTAAAAGATATATATATAATGACTAATAAGATATTAGATAATAATAAAATAAACAATGAATGATAAAATGATTTAAAAAATAACCATCACTTTTAATCATCATTACGAAAATAGATTAATATTTTTCAACACTAATAATCATCATCATTATCATCTTCTAAAACTATTTCCCAAAACCCGACAACCTAACTCTTAACGCTGAGCACCTCTTTGCACCTGATATTGCAAGTCCGACCGGAAATTGCAGAAGAGGTGTCAACTGGTCCACTGCACACTTCACAGAGGCTCGAACACGATGGAGAGAGAGAGAGAGAGAGAGAGAGAGAGAGAGAGAGAGAGAGCGATCTAAATCTAAATCTATCTCGGTATCTCATCTCTGCGTGTGTGCTTGTGCGTGTGTTTTTCCTTTTTCTTTCGTTTTGTTTGTTTAATCTCTCAATATATATATATATATATATATATATATATATATATATATATATATATATATATATATATATATATATATATATATATATATATATATATATATATATATATATATATATATATATATATATATATATATATATATATATATAGTGTGTGTGTGTGTTTATAGGTGTGTCCACAACACACATCCCCCGAAGATCCGCAAAGCCTCCCAACCTGCGAAGACAGCAAGCAACGCGACTTCTTCAAGTTCGTTCCTTAAAATCCCGAAATTCTTCTCTGTCGCCTTTTTCTCTTTTTTTCTGTTCGTTGTTTCTTGCAACTTTAACCCGCTCTTACAGAAAGGGGAAATGCCTGAATGGCTTCCGCCCTTTTTTCCGTCTTTCCTCCTTCCTCTCCTTTCACTGACTCTGTTCAAGGGATGTGATTTGGCACGGTGACTGAGGTTACGTCTCCGCATACACGCACGCTGTACATTGTGTGCTTGTTTGTCCTGAGGTGTGGTTATGAATGTATGTGTCCATGTTTGTATGTACATACATATCCTTTTATACATATATCTGTATATACATAGATATATACAGAGAGAAATAGATGTGTGTATAAACACATGTATATGTGTACATACATACATACATACATACATACATACATATATATATATATATATATATATATATATATATGTCTCTTTTTTTATATATATATATATATATATATATATATATATATATATATATATATATATATATATATATATATATATATATATATATATATATATATATATATATATATATATATATATATATATATATATATATACAAGTGTGCGTCCACATCTCTTTTCTCGAAGTGGTTTTAATGAAGGCAGCTGTTACCCTCTCTGTTCCCATTCCATTGTGACAAACGGAGAAAAGACCCGAATGAGAATAATTAACCGATGCAGTGTGTGTAATTAGGGCTTTGATGTTACATCTTCCTCTGAATTACGTAATGAGGGTTTAATTATCTGCCTAAGATGCCACATCGAAACACTAATAACGTATCTTGTATATGGAATCACTTGTTTTCCTTGTTTCGTTTTGATCTTGTATATGGAATCACTTGTTTTCCTTGTTTCGTTTTGATCAGTTACTTTGTCGTTTCCTAGTAGAATCTTCGTTCATTTTTCACTTTACTTTAATACACTTACATTATCCAGTGGTTCATATATTTATTAATTTAAGTTTACACGTGTGTTTATATCGTCCTTGTTATATATTCCGAGCAATATTGTTATTCTGAGATAATTCCCTTCCTGTTTGAATATTACATTATCAGTAAGATACATAACATGTATAATTTTCCACTAACAAGTCAATAATAAAACCGTTGACCTCTTTTTTCCAATCCTTTTTACTAATTAACGACTTTTATCAATACATTTCTCTCTCAAAATATTTCCTGGATTATCAAGCGTAATAAGGGAAATTCTAAAATTGTATAAATAGAGAAAAAATAATAATAATCATTCGTGTACATAATTTTTTTAGATTCATTGTTCATATAGACGCGTCGTATGGCTATAAATAGGACAGAAATGAAAATAAAATAAAGTGAAGTAAAATTCAATAAAATATTATACAGACACACACACACTAGATTTATTGAAAAGTGAAACATTTTCGAATTCCTCTTTGATTTTCTCTTCATACATAGCCAGATAGATAGATAGATAGGCAGATAGAAAGATAGATAAATAGACAGACAGACAGATAGGCACATATATATATATAGATAGATAGGTAGGTAGACAAATAGATAGGCAGAGAGACAGGTAGATAGACAGATAGTTAATCAAGGAGACAAAGAGACAGGTAGATAGAGAGGTAGATAGATAGACAGACAGACAGATAGGTAGGCAGGCAGACAGACAGACAGACAGATAGATAGACAGAGAGATAGATAGGCAGGCAGATATTCAAAAACCAATAGACAGACAGACAGATAAATAAGCAGATATAGATATGCCAGTCTATTTGGTTTATCTGAAAACTAAATCACGAGAAAGAGAACGAAAAGAAAATAAGAATCAGAGACAAGGAGAGAAAGGACGAGAAACATTTCGGAAAGAAGGTTAGAAAATGTCAGGCCTGTTGGCTCGAAGAAAAAAATAATTTTGACATTTAACATTGAAAAGCAAGACTTCCTATTTTGCCGGTGTGAGAGGAACGGGGGGAGGGGGGAGGGGGAGGGAAGAATAAAGAAGTGGAGGAGAGAGAGAGGGGGGCAGGGGGAGAGAGGGGGGAGGGAGAGAGAGAGAGAGAGGGGGGGAGGGGTGAATGAGAGAGAGAAGGGGGGGAGGTAGAGAGAGAGAGAGAGAGAGAGAGAGAGAGAGAGAGAGAGAGAGAGAGAGAGAGAGAGAGAGAGAGAGAGAGAGGGAGAGACAGACAGACAGACAGAGAGAGAAGCAGAGAGAGAAAGGGAAGAGGAAGGAAATGGTGGACAGGTACAGCATTGGAGTCAGAAGAGAAAAAAAATGCAAGAAAGCAAGAGAATATGAAAGAGAAGAAAGGAGGAGAGAGAGACAAACTGAAGGAAGGGAAACAGAAGAATCGAGAAAGGGGAATAAAAGATGGATGACACACTGAATGCCGGAGGGAGAAGGAGGAAGAAAGGAAGAGAGGGTAATAAGAGGGGAGATGGAAGAATCAGGAGGAGGGGCGAGGGGGGTGAAGTAGGACGAGGAAGAGAAGGAAGGGAAAAGAAAGAGGGAGTAGCAGTAGGAGCAGAGAAGAGGGAAGAAGGGCAGAGTGGGAAGGAGTAAGAATATGAAGAGGAGAGAGGGGAGAAAAGGAAAGAAATAGAAGTAGAGTAGGAAGAGGAGAGAGGGGAAAACGAATAGGGGAAGTAAAAGGGGAGATGGGAGAAGGAGGAAGGAATGAGAGTAAGAATAAGAAGAGAGGAGAAGGGAAAACGAAACGGAATAGGAGGAGGAGGAGGAGTAGGAGAAGGGGGAAGTGAGAGGAGGAGGAGGAGGAGTAGGAGGAGGGGAAGGAGGAGGAGGAGGAGGAGGAGTGAGAGGAGTGAGGAGAAGAAGGAGGAGGAGTGGGGAGAGGGGGGGAGGGGCAGGAGGATGCGGCCGCGGGGACTGGACAGAGGCGGTACAATTGTGTTACAGGAGATACGTGAAGCGAATCCGTGGATACAGCCAGGTGCTCTCTGGGCTCCCTCTCGCTCTCTCGCTGCCTGTCCGTCCGTCTGTCTGTCTGTCTGTGTCTCTCTGTCTGTCCTTCCTTCTGTCTATCTCTCACTACCATATCTTCACCATCTCTCTGTCTGTCTGTCCGTCTGTCTATTCATCATTTTATCTATCTGTCTGTCCTACCATATCTTCACTATCTCCCTGTCTTTCCGTCTGTCTCTATCTATTTATTATTCTCTCCATCTTTCTCTCTCTATCTATCTATCCAGCTATCTTTCAATCTCAGTCTCTCCCTCTCGTCTCTTCTCTCCCTTCTCTCTCTTTTCATTCTCCCCTTCTCAATCTCGCTCTCTTTCTCTCCCTCTCTTCCATTCTTTCTCTCTCTCTCTCTCTGAACATCTGTGTTTCTGTCTTTTCATTCCTTCATGTCTATCTGACCATCTGGCTATATGTCTATCTGTCTGTTTTACTTAAATAAGGAATTATAGATCTAATACTTAATCACACAAGCAAATGAATAATTATGGTAATAACGATATTCATGGTCATGGTAACAATATTAATGTTAATAATGATAATGATAATGATTGTAATAATGATGATAATAATAATAATGATAATGTTGTTGGTGATGATGATAGGGATAATAACAATGATAACAACACTAATAATAGTAGTAATGATGAGATAATATTGATGATAATGATAATAACAACAGGAATAATGATAATGAAGATAATGGTAATAATAATAATAATAATATCTGTTTCAGTCTTCCCAGTTTTGTCAATGAGGGAGCCTTAATCTCAGAGACGCGTCTTTATACACGAATTATATATAATGATAGCTATATCAAATTTGTCTTTTTTCTCTCTCTTTCTCTTTCTTTGTGTGTATGATCGGTGTGTGTGGGGGGGGGGGATTTCGTTTCGTTTCCTTAAGGTTTTCTGATATTGTTCATGGCTTTCTTGTGTGGAAAATGATGTTCGGATATAAATGATAAATTACTCATATTCACATGAACATATGGACACACGTAAAGATCTATACACAGAAGTACACACACAAGAATCTCATACGGATGTACAACTTAACCACACACACGCATACACACATACAAAGACACATATACACACACACACGCACACACGCACATAAACACACACACACACACACACACACACAAACACACATACACACACACACACACAAGCACACACACCACACGCACAAGCACACACACACACACACACACACACACACACACACACACACACACACCACACCACACACACACACACACACACACAAACACACACACACACACAAACACACACACGCACGCACGCACGCACACACTCACCACACGCACAAGCAGACTCACACACCACACGCACAAGCACACCTAAAATGCATGGTACATGGCACTCACGCATGCCAGGCGAGGGGGAAGGAACGCCACCGTCATTAAGAGCGAGGGTGAGAATGAGGGAATGATGAGAAACGGGAGGGGAAGGAGGAGGGAGGAAAGAGGAGGAGGAGGAGGAGGAGGAGGGAGGAGAGAGGAGGAGGAGGAGGAGGGAGGAAAGAGGAGAGGAGGAGGAGGAGAAGGAAGGAAAGAGGGAGAGGGAAGGAGGAGGAGGAGAAGGAGAGGGGTAAGAGGGAAGGCGAAGAGGAAGAAAGAGGTAAGAGGCAAGGGGAAGGAGGAGAAGGGACGAACGAGAGAGAGAAAGTCAAGAGAGAAGGGAGAAGAAGAGGAGAGAGGTAAGAATAGATAAAGAAATGAAACAGAAATATGATATGGGAGAGAGAGTAAAAGAAAAAGAAAAAAAAAAAAAAAAAAAAAAAAAAAAAAAAAAAAAAAAAAAAAAAAAAAAATATATATATATATATATATATATATATATATATATATATATATATATATATATATATATATATATATATAATAATAATAATAATAATAATAATAATAATGAAAATAATAAGTAATGAAAAAATAATAATAATAATAATAATAAAAACTGAAATGCAACAGAGAAACAAAAAAAAACTTATCAATTAAAATTAAACTACGATTACATATTATATTTTTTTTTTCTCTCTCTCTTTTCTTGTCTTCTTTTTTGCTATCTTTTCTTTCCTTTTTTGAAAGAAAGAAAAGGAGAAGGGGGAACGAAGACAAAGACGAAGGAGAAAAGGGGGAGAAGAAGAAGGGAGGATTAAACGGGAGAGAATTTCTGCAGCGAATGAGGGGGAGGAAGGCCGGGGGGGAGGGGGGGAGGGGGGAAGGGAAAGGAGGAGAGAGAGAGGGGAGAGAGAGAGAGAGAGAGAGAGAGAGAGAGAGAGAGAGAGAGAGAGAGAGAGAGAGAGAGAGAGAGAGAGAGGGAGAGGAGAGAGAGGGAGAGAGAGAGAGAGGAGAGGAGAGAGAGGAGAGAGAGAGAGAGAGAGAGAGAGAGAGAGAGGGAGAGAGAGAGAGAGAGAGAGAGAGAGAGAGAGAGAGAGGGAGAGAGAGAGAGAGGGAGAAGAGAGAGAGAGAGGGAGAGAGAGAGGAGAGGAGGAGAGAGAGAGAGAGAGAGAGAGAGAGAGAGAGAGAGAGAGAGAGAGAGATAGATACATAGATAGATAGAGAGATAGGGATAAATAGATAGATAGATAGATAGAGAGATAGAGATAGATAGATAGATAGATAGAGATTGAGAGAGAGAGAGAGAGAGAGAGAGAGAGAGAGAGAGAGAGAGAGAGAGAGAGAGAGAGAGAGAGAGAGAGAAGGGAGAGGAAAAGAGGGGGAGAAGGGAGAGAGAGGGAGAGGAGAGAGAGAGGGAGATGGAAGAAAAGAAAGGAAAAGAAGAAAAAGAAAAGTAAAAAAAGAAATAAATAAATAAAGGAAACGAAAAGGAATAGAAATAGAGGGAGAAGGAAGAAGGAGGGGGAAGCAAAGTCGAAAGAAGAGAGGGAGAGAGAAAAGGGGGAAGGAGAAGGGAGACGGTAAAAGGTGAGCGAAAAGAGAGAAAGTACAGGAAGAGAAAGAGGGAAGAGAAAGAAAGGAAATAAGAGAGATGCTGGATAAGAAAGATGATAGAAGAAAGTGAGAGATGGAAAAATGAAACAAAAAAGAAGAACATGGAAGCGAGAAAGATGTGAACGAAAGGGGAGAGAGAGAGAGAGGAAGAAGAGACAAGAAAAACATGAGTAGGTCAGAGGGGAGAGATAGAGGAGAAAAAGAAAGATGGAGAGAGAAAAGGAACGCGATAAAGAGGAAAGACAAAGGAATGGGAGAAGGAAGGTGGGAATAGGAAGAGAAAGAGAAA
>NC_051390.1:54859152-54861652 GCF_015228065.2 Penaeus monodon | reverse complement strand
CGCTTCCCTTTCCTCTATTCTCTCGTTTGCCCCTCTTTACTCCTGTTTTTAGCGTTCCTATCCACTACCTTTCTTTGTGTCTTCTTACTATCTTATCTACTCACTTATTGCTCCCTTGCCCACTCTCCCTTTGCCCCTTTCCCCTTCTCTACCCACTTCACCCTTTCCCTCTCCCTATTTCCTACTCCCTACCCCTCTCCCGCTCCCTTGCCCACTACCCACTTGCCCCTCTCCCTTCTCCCTGTCCCCTACCCACTTGATCCCCCCTTACCCACTCCCTTACTCCCTTTCCCATCTCCCCTCTCCCCCTCCCTTACCCACTTGCCCCCTTACCCACTCCCTTTCCCCTTCCCCTTCTCCCCCTCCTTTTCCCACATGCCCAGTTCTCCCTCCCTTAACCCCTCCTCCCCCTCTCCGAGCTGAGATATGAGCATTGCGGGTGTTGCAAACGGCTGTAGTTTCAACATGCAGCGGTTCTGTACTTGAGCATAATAGTCGCATCTGTTGGCGTTGGAGTAACTGTCAGGCTCATAGCCCAGGCAGAACCAGGGGGTGGGGGGAGGGGGAGGGAGGAAGAGGGAGGGGGAAGAAGGAGGGAGGAAGGAGTGGGAGGAGGGAGGAAGAGGGAGGGGGAAGGGGAGGGGGAAGCGGGTGGGCAAGGGGAAATGGAGGCGAAGGAGTAGGAGGAGGGAGGAAGAGGGAGGGGGAAGGGGAGGGGGAAGCGGGTGGGGAAGGGGAAATGGAGGGGAAGGAGTGGGAGGAGGGAGGAAGAGAGGGAGGTAGATAAGAGAAAGGGGAGGTGCCGAGAGATGGAGGTCGGGCGAGGGAGGAGGGAGGAGGAAGTGAGAGGGGGGGGCGGAAAGGGAAGAGAAGAGAGATGGGGTAGATAGGGGAAGGGGGGAGGTAGATGAAAGCCTAAGGGAGTGAATGGGGGGGGAGGTCGAAAGAGGACGAAGAGAGGGGTTGGAAAGATGAGGATGAGTAAGAGGGAGAGAAGGTAGACAAGGGGGAGGGGCGTGGATCGGTGGGGGGATGTTAATGAGTAAATGAGAGAATGAGAAAAGAGAGATAAAGAAGGGAAAAGCGAAAAGGTCGAGAAGGAGAAGGAAGAGAGGGAGAGAGAGGGAGGTGGATGAGCAAAAGAGGGGGCAGTGGTGGTGGAGAGGGAGAAGTGATGCTCGACGTAAAACCCCGATTTTCTCACGAAACAAAACTTATTTTCCAATCACCATAATTCCCGTTATTGTTATATTCGCACCAGTCGTGTTGTTATCGCTCATACTGCTGATATTAAAACTGTTATTGTTGTTATAACTACTATATATAGGTTGTAGCAATGCAAATATTGTTATTGTTGTTACTGATAGTTATATTACTGTCAGTGATATTAATAATGTTTTTATTATTGTGATCTTCATTATCATGATAATATTATTAACATTATTGATATCATCATCTATGTTGTTGTCATGATTATTATTGTCTAATTTACTACTACTCTTATGATATTAATATTGATGAAGATAACTGTAATGATTCAGTAAAAAATATAATAGCAGTGACGATGATCATGAAGATAGAATAAGAATTATCATTATGGTGATGATTATGAATATTATCATTATCATTATTTTTATCATTTTTTATTGATATCATTATTATTATTATCATTATTAATGTTGTTTTTTGTTACTGTTGTTGTTGCTATTATCATTATCGTTATTCTTTTATCATTCCTTTAATTATACGTGTTTTGTTATCATCATTATTATTATCACTACTGTTATCATTAATATCACTATTATCACTGTCATCATCATTTTCATTAATATTATTATCATTATTATCATTACTATTATCATTATTATTATTACTGTAAAAGTTTCTTTAGATCTGCTAATTAAAATCAAACACCGAGTCACTACCAGCGACCTAGAGTGATTGAAGTTCGAGGTATTGGAACATTAACAAAAATATGCAAAAATATGCAGAACAGTTACAAATTAAAACATCCAGTTAAGTCAATTTATTATTATTATTATTATCATTATTATTATCATTATTATTATTATTATTATTATCATTATTATTATTATTATCATTAGTAGTAGTAGTATTAGTAGTAGTATATTACTATTATTATTACATTATTATTATCATTATTATTATTATTATTATTATTATTATTATTATTATTATTATTATCATTATTATTATTGTTGTTATCTTTATTATTAATATTATTATAATCATCATCAACTTATTATTACTATTGATATTATTAGCATTATGATCGTTTTCATCCTCATTATCTTTATCATTACCATAGGTATCATAATTACTATTACAATATCAATCTTATTATCATTATTATTTGCGTTATTGTTATTGTTTTTTTATCTTGTCTCTCCGCTTCCCTCTCTTCCTCTTTTCCTTTTGCCTCCCCCCCCCCTACCCCTGCGAGATGCATGAGCAAGCCCAAGCGTCTTCGAAGGACGCC
>NC_051390.1:54851652-54854152 GCF_015228065.2 Penaeus monodon | reverse complement strand
GAATTCTTTTTTTTACCCCGGGTAACTCAATTTTAGTTAAAACGCCCCAAATAGTAAACTTTTTCACATTTTCCACAATCTTTCCTTGTTGAAACGTTCTCATTTTTCTTCCGGTTATCTTTGAATTTTCTGTCTTGTTTTCTTGGCTTTAAAAAAAGCCACCCTTTTCGTTGCTTCTCTAACTTTTTATCTAGTGTTGTTGTAGTTCATTTAACTGCTGGCAATCAAACATATCATGGGCGTACCTAATTTTGATATTTTGTATCCCCAACATCCAAGTTCCTTAAAATTTTCTCTAGAGCACCTCTCAAAATTGTTTCAAATAAATTTAAAAAGGGGTGCGGAGACAATGAAACCGCGCTCCTTGTTTGATTTTCGAACCATTCTGTTAACCCAAAGTGGTTCTTACACTGTTGTTGTTGTTTCTAAAAGGCTTTTTTTAAAATTGGTGATGTTTTTAAAATTTCATATCGTCTGTTATTCCAAGGTTCTGATCAACGTATGAAAGCTTTCACATAATCGATAAAACACGGTTGGGTCTTTTTGATTTTTCTCTTTTTTCTTATGATAAATTTTAAAATTTGAATCGGGTTTCTGGATTTTTTTCCAGGGCAAAAACCCTCTTGTTCCTAAATTTCCCCTCTTTTAACTTCAATTTCATTCTTTCGCAAAAATTTTTTCAACAAAATTTTTGCTGCTGTGACTTATTAGGCAATTGTCCTATTATTGTTGCTTTGGAGTGCGTCCCTTTTTTAGGTATGGGGAAAAACGATTTTACCCAGTCTTCTGGCCTTTTTCTTTCATTCCCTATTTTTGTACAATTTGTAGAAAAAGTATTCAACACTTTCGCCACTTCTTAATTTTTTTCTGCTGTTTTTTCTCTATTCGGGGCTCTTGTTTTTTTTACTTCTTTTTTATGGCTTTTATACTTCGTCCAGCAGTGGCGGGGGTTCCCCTCGTTTTCATTGAGTCAATTTTAATGTTGTTGTTAGATTTTTTTTTTTTTGTAAAATTGGAAAAATTTTGGGTTTCCATCTATCTTTGACTTCTTTTCCATCACATAAAACAAGTCCATCTTCATATTTTTATGTATAGTTTACATAGCCTACAAGATCGCACTACTAATACATACTATGTGTATGTATTTGTGTGTGTGTGTGCGTGTGTGTTGTGTGCGGTGTGTGTGTGTGGGGTGTGTGGGGTTGTGTGTGTATTTTGTGCATTATTTGTGGTGTGTGGGGTGTGTGTGTTTTGGTGTTGTGTGGTGTGTGGTTGTGTGTGTGTGGAGTGTGGGTGTGTGTGCGGTGTGTGGGTTTGTGTTGTATTTGTGTGTGTGTGTGTTTGTGGTGGTGTGGGGGGGGGGGGGGGGTTTTGGTGTTTGTGTAGTATTTGGCGCGCGCGCGCGGGGTTTGTGGAGTTGTTATTTGTGTTGTTTTGTGTATGTGGGGGTGTGTTGTGTGTGTGTGTGTTTCCCTCTCCTTAGATCTTGTAGGCCTTAATAGAGATATATAATCAATAAAAAAAAATATAACAAAAAAAAATAAAACAACTAATAATGATTTTTGTAATAATAAAACCAAAAATATCATAAACGACTAGACAGATAAAAACAAACAGAAAAAAAGAGATGAAACAAGAACACAGAAAGAAAAATATGAATGATATGAAAGGAAAATAGCTAACTGGATTTCTCGGTGTTCTTCAGATGTTAATGCAGAACAGCGGGTACGTGTTATTGTTGTAAGAAAGAAAGGAAATTTATTTTCCGGGCCTTTGGTTTGACCCCTGGGTTGACGAGGGGGGAAGGGGGAGGGGAGGGGAAGGGGGAGGGAAGAAGGAAGTGGAGGGAGAGAGGGGGGAAGAAGAATTAAAGGGGGGAGGGAGAGGGGAAAAAAGAGGGGGGGAAGAAGGAAGGACGAGGGAGGGAAAAGAGGAAAGAAGAGGGAAAAGGAAAAAAGAAAAAGGAAGAAGGAAGAGAGGGGAGAAAGGGGGAAAAAAAGAGAAAATGGGAAGGAAAAAAGAGGAAGGGAAGGAAGGAGGGAGGGAGAGAGAGGAGGAAAGGAGAAAGAGAGAGAGAAGGAAGGAGAGAGAGGAGAAGAAAAAAAAGAGAGAAAAACGATGAGTCGGTCCTGAAACTCCCTCCACCTCACTCCCCTCCTCCCCTCCTCCTCCTCCTCCTTCCTCCCCTCCCCCCTCCTCCCCTCCTCCTCTCCATCCCCTCCTCCTCCTCCTCCTCCTCCCCCCTCCTCCCCTCTCCTCTTCTTCCTCCCCCCCTCCTCCTCCTCCTTCCCCCTCCTCCCCTCCCCCATTTCCCCCCCTTCCCCCTCCTCACCCCTCCTCCTCCTCCTCCTCCCCCTCCCCTCCTCCTCCCCCTCCTCCTCCTCCTCCTCCTCCTCCCCCTCCTCCTCATCCCCCCTCCTCTTCCTCCTCCCCTCCCCTCCTCCCACTCCCCACTTCCTCCCCCTTCCTCCTCCCCTACCTCCCCTCCTCCTCCTCCTCC
>NC_051390.1:54836652-54839152 GCF_015228065.2 Penaeus monodon | reverse complement strand
AGGGAGGGGGAAAGAGGAAAAGGGGGAAAAAGAAGAGAGGAGAAGGAAGAGAGGAAGAGAGAAAAGGGAGAGAGAGAGAGAGAGAGAGGGGTGGGGGGGGGGGGGGGGGGGGGGGGGGGGGGGGGGGGGCGGGGGGGGGGGGGGGCGGGGGGGGGGGGGGGGGGGGGGGGGGGGGGGCGGGGGGGGGAGGAAAAGGGGGGAGGGGGGAAAGGGGGGGGGGGTGGGGGGGGTGGGGGGGGGAAGGGGGGGGGGGGAAAAAGAAAGAAAATAGAGAGGGGGGGAGGTAGAAAGAGGGGGAGAGAAGAGGGGGAAAAAGGAGAAGAGGAGAGAGAGAGAGGGGAGAGAGAAAAGGGAAAGAGAGGAGAGAAGGAGAGAAAAAAAAGGGAGAGAGAGGGAAAGAAGAGAGAAAGGGGGAGGGAGGAGAGAAGAAGAGAGAGGAGAGAGAGAGGGGAAAGGGAACGAGAGAAAAAAAAGAGAGAGAGAGGGGAGAAAGAGAGGGGGAGAGAGGGGGAGAGAAAGGGAGAGAGAAGGAAAAGAAAAGAGAGAGAGGAGAGGAGGAGAGAGAGGAAGGGAAAGGAGGGGAGAGAGAGAAGAGGGGAGGAAAAAGAAAAGGAGAGAGGAGAGAGAGGGGAAAGGGGAGAGAGAGGAAAAAGAAAGAGAGAGGGAAAGAGAGAGAGGGGGGGGGGGGGGGGAGGGAGGGAGAGAAAGAGAGACGAAAAGCAAAACCACGCTAAGAAGGATCTGTCAAGTGCTGAAGTCTTTTCCCAAAGCGCTTTCTGGAATATATTAAAACTAATAAGAATGGTTTAAAAGAAAAAGAAAAATATTTTAATTTGAGAATAAAAAAATTTGATTTTATGCTAAAAAAAATAAGTGAAAAGAAAAGACAAACGCAACGAAAGATATGTCAAAGCATGAAACCTTTTAACAAAAGCGCTTTCTGGGATATGTTAACACGAATAAAAAATAAATAAATAAACAAACAAAAAAACGATAAACAGAATAAATAAACAGTCGTTTACGAAAAGAAAAAAAAAGATCAAAGCAAAATCTATCAATCCTTTTCCTAAAGCGCTTTTTAGAATATGTTAAAATATTTGTCCATCGTTATATCCGCGGAACTGAAACAAAACACGAGCGCCTGCATCCGGAAAGTAAACAAACACACGTGCTTCTGTGCATTTGTTTACTTTTCATTTCCTTTATTTATGCGAAAGCACGTGCTTGTTTTTAATCCCTTTTTTGCACTTTCTCCTTTCTTTTATTTCTTTTTATCGTTTCGTTGTTGTGAATATTGCAGGCTTCGTTCTAGGCTGGAAATATATGAATATATTTTTTATGAATATCCATTCTGTCGCGGAGGTCTGTCGAGCGGATACGGGACCGGCAACGCCACTGGTTAAACGTTATTAAGCCGGCAAGCATATATAATGGCAGTTTTATGGTAAACGGATATGCGCTTGAATGTTTTAAATCAGGCAAATGGCGCCCTATGAAATTTTTATGAAAAAATAATACATATCACTTGCTTTGGCTTTTAAAGGATTTCTTTACGCTTTCAACAGCACTGATGCGTAGATAGATAGGTAGGTGGGAAGGTTGATAGACAGATAGATAGGTAGGTAGGTAGATAGATAGTATAGACATAATGATATATAAACAGAAAGACATATACAAAGATAGACAGAGAGAGAGAAAGAGAGAGAGAGAGAGGAGAGAGGGGAAAAGAGAAGAGGAAAAGGGGGAGGGAAAGGAGGGAGAGAAAGGGGATTTGACGTGATAAAGAAGTGGATGGGTAAATATACATATATAACATAGATTTGATACAAAGATACACAAAGCTGATATCACTCACTAAAACTACTCACAGAGACCACTACCAATACACACTTACCAATATCAATAACAATAAGTACTTATACTTTCTACCACTACCAATACATATTTTATTACTCACCAGTACCAGCTTTTTACTAACCAATACCACTAAATAAAAATTAAATATCACCAATGCAAGCTTTTTACTCAGAAAAACCACTACCAAAAAACTTTTATCATTCAACAATACCAGTTATACTCACAAACCACTCTAAACCATTGTCAATACCCCTCCCTACCCTCGCGAGGGGAGGGAAGGAAAAGCGTGTCAACGAAAGGGTTATTTTTTTTCCCTTTCTTAATTCCTTCTTTTTTTTTTACCCCTGCGAACTCAATCACGCAGAAGAAGAAGAGGGATTAGGAAAATGAAGAGCGAGAGGATTAGGTGACGAGGAGAGAGAGGGAGGGAGGGAGAGGAAGGGAGAGAGAGAGAGCAGGGGAAGTAGGGAGAGAGAGGGAGGGGGAGAGAGGAGGGGAGGGAGGGGGAGATAGAGAGATAGATAGGAGGAGAGAGAGAGGGAGGGGGAAGAGAGAAGGGGGGAGAGAGAGAGAGATGAGAGGGGAGGGAGGGAGATAGACAGATAGACAGACAGACAGATAGACAGACAGATAGATAGACAGA
>NC_051390.1:54810972-54815972 GCF_015228065.2 Penaeus monodon | reverse complement strand
TAATAATATAATATATATATATATATAATTATATATATCAATAATGTTACATTTATAAATATTATATAATATTATAATATTATTAATTTATATAATATATATGATATATATATATACATTTTATATATATTAAATTTTTATATATATATATATATATATAATATAATATAATCTTTTTTATATATATTTAAATAAAATATTATATATATATTATTTATCTTATTTTAAAATTTTTATTCTATTACCTTTATATATATATTTTTGGTGGGTGTGGGGTTTTTGTGGTGTGTATATATATTTATATATTATATAAATTTATATATATATATATATTATTTATTTTTTATATTGGTATATATTGTTTTTATCAAGTATAATTTTTTATAAATTTTATCAATATATTATATATATATATATATATATATATATATAATATATATAATTTTATATATATATATAATAAAATAATATTAAAATATAATTAACACACACAACACACACACACCACACATATATTATATATACATATATATGTATTATATAATATATATAATATATATATATATAAAATATATATTATATATATATTTTATTTTTAATATGTGTGTGTGTGTGTGTTTGTTGTGTATTCAAATTTATTTTATATATATAATATTTATATTTTAAAATTTATTATAAAATTTATATAGGGTATTAAATAAAGAAAATTTCATGTTAATATATATAAATATATTATTTATATATATATATATACCTATATGTCTATATGTCCATATATGTATATATACATATACACATATATATGTATATATATATAACATGTATATATATAATATATATATGTATATATATATATATATATGTATATATATATATATATATATATATATATATATATATATATATATATATATATATATATATATATGAAGGCCGAGCCCGGAGGAGGTTGACTGCCTGACTCGCTTCTGCGTGGACCAGCGCCTGCCCGTCCTGTCCCGCCACTAGTTCCAGGACTGCCGGGGAGCCGAGCAAATCCCCATGGGCCAGGGCAGCTACGGCAGGAAGTTCCTCAATGGGAAACTTGATCTGGTCCTCAAGCATGCCAAGAACCTGAAAAAGTTCCGCACGCTGCTGCTGGAGGCCGTGACGATGAATCTGTTCGTGGAGCACCACAGCTTTCAGCACTTGGTGGGCGTGTTCCCGTAGGAGCTGTGCCTCGTCACGCGCTACGCCGGTCGGACCCTCGACCACTACATACCCTCCAGCCGCCTCAAGCAGGAGCACAGGTACTCCGTCATGATGCAGGTGTGCAATAGCCTGCAGGACTTCCACCGGGACGGTTTTGCACACAACAACCTCAGTCTGCAGAGCGTGTGCGTCAAGCTGACTGCGTCAGGGCCTAGGCGAGTTCGGCCTCGCCATGGTGGCCGGTCGGCGCCCGCAGCTGGGCGTCGCGTGGACCGAGCGCTCGCACTTCGCACCCGAGATATGCGGCGCCGAGAACCCGGGCTGCTGCGGCTGGCAGTCTGACGCCTACAGCGTGGGCAAGATGATGCACCAGCTGTTCGGCAGCAAGCAGCTGCCGCTGCTGCTCAACTCCTGGTACGTCAGCAGCTAGGCCGAGCACCCTAGCGAGCGTAGGAAGCTGGCCACGCTGTGCGAGTCCTTGGAGCACCAGAAGATCGCCCAGCTCCGCCTGGGCTACTGACGACGGACGTCTTCGCTTTGCGAGGCTTTGGCGTACCGCAGGAAGCAAACTTAGGATTTTATGATAAACCCTGCTCTTTAGAGTACCCCCCCCCCGCAAAAAAAAGAAAAAAAAAAGAAAGAAAGAAAAGAAAAAAAAAAAAAAAAAAAAAAAAAAAAAAAAAAAAAAAAAAAAAAAAAAAAAAAAAATATATATATATATATATATATATATATATATATATATATATATATAAGGCCGCGGTGGCCGAGTGGTTAGAGCATCAGACTCAAGACTGTCACGACGGCAATTTGAGTTCGAGGGTTCGAGTCACCGGCCGGCGCGTTGTTCCTTTGGGCAAGGAACTTCACCTCGATTGCCTGCCTGGTCGCTATCCGGGTAAAGCCGCTAGCCGGGTAAATAGAGATGGTGACTCGATAAAAACACCGGGCGGAAGGCAACGGCAAACCACCGCTCTAAAATTGCCAAGAAAATCATGGAAAATCCATGATCGCCAACGTCTTTGTAAGACAGGGCATAAGGCCGCGGTGGCCGAGTGGTTAGAGCGTCGGACTCATAACTTGCACGACGGCAATCTGAGTTCGAGGGTTCGAGTCACCGGCCGGCGCGTTGTTCCCTTGGGCAAAGAATTTCACCTCGATTGCCTACCTAGCCACTGGGTGGGCAAGCCAGCCCAAGTCAGTGCTGGTCCCAAGCCCGGAGAAGATAGAGAGAATGATTACCGAAAAGGTAACACCGGCACTCTCCGCGGAAAGGAACTGGGGACCCTACCACGTACTCACTCCAAGAGCATCACAACCATGAAAACTACAATTAAGTATCATGCTGTGACCACGGTGGCTCAAACATGAACCTACCGTATAAAAAAAAAAAAAAAAAAAAAAAAAAAAAATATATATATATATATATATATATATATATATATATATATATATATATATATATATGTGTGTGTGTATATGTATATGTATATATAAGCATATATAATATTCATATATTAATATATTATATATATATATATAAGTATATATAAACATGTATATATATAATATATATCATATATATATTATATATAATATCTATATATATATTATTATATATAATATTATATATATATCTATAATATATATATATATATATATATATATATATGTGTATGCATATATATATATACATATATGTATATAAATATATATATATATATATATATATATATATATAATGTTCTCTCTCCTCTCCTCCCTCCCTCCCTCCACTCCTCCCTCCCTCCCTCCCTCCCTCCCTTCCCTCGTCCCTCCCTCCCTCCCTCCCTCCCTCCCTTCCCCACCACCCATCCCTTCACCCCCATCTTCCCCCCATCTACCCCCTCCCACCCTACCCAAAAAAATCAGAGAACCAAAAAAAACACGAAAACTAGGAAATGAAAAGCAAACAGAAAAGGCTTCCCGGCAACCCCAGCGACCGGGCAGAGCGTTAAAATCTCAGTCAGAAGTTTCAACATTCGACTTTCGTGTCGCGTCGAGTCAGTCCGATGTTTTGTTCTGTTTTTCTTGTTTTTATTCGTGTTATTATTGTTGTTGTTCTTATTATTATTATTATTATTATCATTATTATTATTATTATTATTGTTGTTGTTCTTCTTATTATTATTGTTGTTGTTGTTGTTGTTGTTGTTGTTATTATTATTATTATTATTATTATTATAATTATCATTATAATTAATACTACTACTATTTTTTTTTTCTTCCATTATTATTACTATTAAAATTATTATTATTATCATCATCATTTTTATTACTACTACTAATATTATTATCATCATTATTGTCAAATAATTATTATTACCATTATTATTGTTATTACTAGTACCATTATCATTATAATGATTTACCATTACTATTATCCTTGTTGTTGTTATTATCATTATTATCATTATAATTATTATTATCCTTATTCCTCTTGTTTTTCTTATTTATCGATTCACTTTTCTTTTTATAGGAGGAAAGATCGAGTAATAAACCATCAAGGAAAAAGAGAGAAAAAGCGCCATATTGACATAGATAATGATAATACTGATAATGATAATAAGAATAACAGTATTGATGATTATGACGATAATGATGATTATGATGATAATGTTAAGAATAATGATAGTAATGATGATAATAATGACGATAACAGCAATAATAACAATAATGATAATAATAGTAATGCTAATAATAATGGTAATTATAATAATAACTGTGACAGTACCATGATAAGGATGATTATAATGATAATAATGTAGCTAATAATGATGATACAAAAAGAATTATAATTACAGTAATAATAACTGTAGTAATAAAAACAATATTAATGATAATGATAATAAGTGATGGTAATAATGATGATAATGATATTGATAATAACAATAAAAAACATTAATAATAATGTCGATGTTTTTTATCATAATAATGATAATTATTATAATGATAATAATAATAATAATAATAATAATAATAATAATAACGAAAATAACGATGGTGATAATGATGATAATTATATTAATGATAATAATTTAATTATAATAAAAATAAAATTATTATGATAATAAACACATTGATAATAGTAACGATAATGATAGCAATAATGATAATAACAATAATGATAATAACAGCAATTAAAATAATAATGATAATGATAATGATAATAGAAGATGAATATTGATAGATAGATAGGCAGATAAATAGATAAACAAATAGAAAGACATATAGAGAAAAGGGAAGAGAGAGAGATAGAGAGAGATAGAGGGAGAGAGAGGAAGAAAGAGGAGAGAGAGAGAGGAGAAGAGAGAGAGAGAGAGACAGAGGAGAGCGAGAGAGAGGGAGAGAGAAGAGAGAAGAGGGGAGGGAGAGAGGAGAGAGAAGAGAGAAGAGGAGACAGAGAGAGAGAGAGAGAGAGGGAGAGAGAGAGAGAGAGAGAGAGAGAGAGAGAGAGAGAACAGAGAGAGAGAAAGAAAACAGAGAGAGAGAGAGAGAACAGAGAGAGAGAGAGAGAGAGAGAGAGAGAGAGAGAGAGACAGAGAGAGAGAGAGGGAGGGGGGGAGAGGGAGAGAGAGAGGAAGAGGAATGAGAAGAGAGAAGTGGTCTTATTTATCTCAACAGCCATCCATCTTGCGCCAGTTTGCTCCGGCCTCCAAGCTTACAATTTACGAAGCAGGTATCTGCAAGACCATAACTTTTATACATAGCGAAACGCCTTGACTCCCTCCCTCTCGGTCTACCTTCTCTCCCTCTCTCCCTCTCTCCCT
>NC_051390.1:54800972-54803472 GCF_015228065.2 Penaeus monodon | reverse complement strand
TTTTGTGTATGTTTAAAGGGACACAGTAGGGTTGCATTACTCAAGAATTCAATGAATAGCGATGTACGTTGAGTATGTCTGTTTTGTGTGTGTGTGTGTGTGCGCGTGTGTGTGTGTGTGTGTGTATGTGTGTGTGTGTGTGCGCACGTGTGTGTGTGTGTGTGTGTGTGTGTGTGCGCGTGTGTGTGTGTGTGTGTGTTTGTATGTATTTGTACGTACGTGTGTATTTGCTTCTGTGTGTTTATGTGTGTGGGTGTTTAGATTCGATTTTTTTATGTGAAATTACTTGAGAAAAACAGTCTTATAGAACAAGCAGACGCAAAGAAAGATGAAAAAATAATGAAAAGAAAAACAGACCAAAGAAAGAAAAAAGAAAAGGAAAGAAAAGAAAAACAAAACAATGAAAATAAGATTAACAAACAAACGAAGTGAAAGAAGAAAAAATGAAAAAAACGAACAAAACAAAAACACAAAATAACCCCCCCCAAAAAAAAAAAAAAAAAACATAACAAAGACAAAATTAAGAAAGAAAGAAAAAACACACAAAAAAATAAAGAAGAAATAAAGAAGAAATTAAAATGAAGACAAGCCAGCAGGGGGTCCATAATACAGGGCACAGGGCGACAGGTGGACAAAGAAGGTAACAGATTAGGGAGCGAAACACAGCCAGCCTTGAGGGTAAGACCAGGTGCTGTATGGGACGAAGAACTGGGGAGATGTAGGCATGGGAAATAGGGACAGAGGACGCAAGGCTGGGGGTGACTGGGAGAAACTGGGTGAGACTGGGAGTGACTGGGAGGAACTGGGTGAGACTGGGAGTGACTGGGAGGAACTGGGTGAGACTGGGAGTGACTGGGAGGAACTGGGAGAAACCGGGTGAGACTGGGAGAGCCAGGGTGAGATTGGGAGAAACTGGGCGTGACTGAGAAGGACTGGGTGAGATTGGGAGTGACTGGGTGAGACTAGGAGAGGCTAGCTGAGATTGAGAGAAACTGGGAGTGACTGGTAGTGATAGGGAGAGTCTGGGTGAGATTAGGTGTGACTTGGAGAAATTGGGAGAGATTAGGAGAGACAGAGAGGTATTGCATGAGATTGGGTGTGACCGTAGGAAAGCGGAAGGGACTGAGTGAGAGAGTGGGAGAGACTGAGAGAGACTAGGAGAGAATGAGGTAAACTGGGGAAGACTGGGGGAAATTGGGGAAGACTAGGAGAAACTGGGGGAGACTGGGGAAGACTGGGGGAAATTGGGGAAGACTAGGAGAAACTGGGGAAGACTAGGAGAAACTGGGGAAGACTAGGAGAAACTGGGGAAGACTGGGGGAAATTGGGGAAGACTAGGAGAAACTGGGGAAGACTGGGGAAAGTGGGGAAGACTAGGAGAAACTGGGGAAGACTGGGGGAAATTGGGGAAGACTAGGAGAAACTGGGGAAGACTGGGGAAGACTGGGGGAAATTGGGGAAGACTAGGAGAAACTGGGGAAGACTGGGGAAGACTGGGGGAAATTGGGGAAGACTAGGAGAAACTGGGGAAGACTGGGGGAAATTGGGGAAGACTGGGGGAAACTGGGGGAGACTAGGAGAAACTGGGGGAGACTGGGGAAGACTGGGGGAAATTGGGGAAGACTAGGAGAAACTGGGGAAGACTGGGGGAAATTGGGGAAGACTGGGGGAAATTGGGAGAGGCTGACGTAGACTGGGAAAGACTCCTATAGAAAGACGTCCTATATAGAAAGGGCAGTTGATGATGATAATAATGCTAATAATATAGATAAAGATAAATAAATAGAGAGAGAGAGAGAGAGAGAAGGGAACGGGAATGGAGAGATAGATTAGTATATAGACAGATGTATGGATAGACAGAGAAAATCAGATCGATAGATAGCTTACTAAAATTCTTTACAAAGAAAGAAATTGGTATTATAGATACAGCAATAGAGAGATAAAAATAATTGCATGGATAAATAGATTTCGAGATAGAAAGAAAAGGAGTAATTGAGAGATTATCAGATAGATAGACGGATGAATTGATAATGTGTTTACATAGATGTAAAAAAAAATCCCCACGTAAGTATGTTAAGATTCTAATAAACTACAGGAAAAAATAAATAAAGGAGAGCGAAAGAAAGAAGGAAAAAAGAACAAAAAAAAATGCCAATCGTAAATCACAGTTTTATAAATAAATAAATAAATGAATATATAGATAGATAGATAGAGAGATAGGTAGGTAGATAGATAGATAGATAGATAGATAGATAGATAATAAGTAAATAAATAAATTTTACTAAAATACGATAAAATGAATAAATAAATAAGTAAATAAGAAACTATTTTCTTTTTAATTCCAGCCGTTAAACGCACTTCACAACGCCCACACACATTCACACACACGCCCACAACGCCCACACACATTCACACACACGCCCACAACGCCCACACACATTCACACACACGCCCACAACGCCCACACACATTCACACACACGCCCACAACGCGCCCACAC
>NC_051390.1:54785972-54788472 GCF_015228065.2 Penaeus monodon | reverse complement strand
ATTGTTATTACTTTTATTGTTATCATCACTATCATTATCATTATCATTGCTGTTATTTTCATCATCATATTGTTGTCTTTGTTGTAATAATCATTATCATTGTTATTATAACTGTCATATTTATTACTATCATTATTATCACTATTACTATTGTTATCATTATTGTTATTCTCGCCACTGTTATTATTATCATCATTATCATTATAATAACTATCAGAATCACCATCATTATTGCTAACATTATCATCATTATTGTCACTGTTGTTGTTGTTGTTGTTAACTGATAACCACAATCATAATGATAACATTTAAAGAAAAGATACCGACAACAGTCCAAAAAGTGAACAAAACAAAATAGCAATGAACATTCAGAGAAACACCAGAGAAAAATATACATATACATAAAATATAAATACACAAAAAATATACATAAACAGAAAAATATACTTACTCAGAAAAAAACGTTCATATACATAAAACATGAATAAGCATAAAATATACATACACAGAAAAATATACATACACAGAAAATATACATATACAAAAAAAATATACATACACAGAAAAATATATATACATAAACCATACATACACAGAAAAACATAGCATACACATATACATCTCTGGTTCTCCGCTCGTCCCGTGTTCGAAAGTGGACGGGAGTGAAAATTGCCCTTGTTGCGGTCACTGCAAGCCATCCATCTTGTCTGCTTTATTGTGGTTTGGGGGAAAAGGGGAAAAGAGGCGGGGGAGAAACAGACGGGTGTGGGTGAGTGGGTGGGTGGGGGGAAGAGGCAGGGGAGAAACAGGTGTGGGGAGGAAAGAGGCAGGGGAGAAACAGTTGGGGGGGGGGGGAGGCGGGGGAGAAACAGGTGGGAGGGAGAGGCGGGGAAGAAACAGATGGGGGGGAAACAGGCGGGGGAGAAACAGGTGGGGGAAAAAAGAGGCGGGGGAGGGATGGAAAAGGGAAATGGGGAATGGGTGGAGGGAAGGAGAAGGGGAGGTGGGGATGAAATAGAGAGAATGAGGAACGGGCGGATGGAAAATAGAGAGGGAGAAGGTGAGGAGGTGGAGAGAGAAATAGGGGAAAGAGAGAAAGAGAGGAGAAATAGGGGAAAGAGGAAGGCGTGAAGGGGAAAACGGGGGGGGAGGGAGGAAGAGAGGGAAGGAGAAAAGTTGGAGATAGAAAGAGGGAAAAAAACATAAGCACACACACACACACACGATAGAAATAGAAACAGAAACAAAATGAAAGAAATTAAAGAAGAATTAAGAATCACCAAAAAGAGAGAAGGAGGGGAAAGAGAGAAGTGGAGAGGGAGGAAGGGGAAAAAGAAAGGGGAGAGAGTAATTGTGAAGGTTAAGGCAGCATTTAGCACGACAACAGTGATAGATGGTGACCGAAGAAGGGGAGAGGAGAGAGGGGAGAGAGGAAAGGGGAAAGGAAGGAGGGAGGAGAGGAGGAGATGAAAGGAGGGAGGGGGATGAGAGGGAGAGGTGGAAGGAGGAAGGAGGGGGGGTGAAAGTAGAGAAGGGGAGGAGGCGGAAGGTAGGGGAGAGAGAGAAGGAGGGGGGAAGGGGTGAGGAAGTAGGGGAAAGGAAAGTGGAAGGAGAGAGAGAGAGAGAGAGAGAGAGAGAGAGAGAGAGAGAGAGAGAGAGAAGAGAGAGAGAGAGAGAGAGAAGAGAGAAAGAGAGAGAGAGAGAGAGAAAGAGAGAGAGAGAGAGAGAGAGATAGACAGACAGAGACAGACAGACAGACAGAGAGAGAAAGTAAGGAGTGAGGAGAAAGGGAGGAAAGGGAGAGGTAAAAGTAGGGGAGGGGGTTGAGGAAAGGAGGAGGAAGGAAGGGAGAGACGGAAGTGTGTGTGTGGCGGGGGTAGTATAAGCGGTGTTATGATGGTATAGTGATGATGAAAAAGGACCTTAATGATAGTGATAGCGGTCGCTAGGGTGATGAATGAGGCAGGCATTGTACTTAAAGATAATAGTAGCTGTATTGTTCACAGAAACGGTAACCTTAAAGCATTTTGACCGTGTTAGCTATCGGTGGCGAAAATAAACGTAAACTTAGCCTTGAAAAGACGTATTAAGAAGTAGAGGGTAAATAAAGAGGTGGAAATGTGGAGACAAAGAAGATTAAAAGGAGGTCAAAAGAAGGCAGTGAAGGTCACAATAGGAGGGAGGGAAGAGACAGATAGATAGAGAGAGAGGGGGGGGAGAGAGAGAGGCAGGGAGAGAGAGAGAGGAACGGAGGGAGGGAGAGAGAGATAGATAGAGAGAGAGAGAGAAAGAAAGAGAGAGAGGGAGGGAGGGAGGGAGGGAGAGAGAAAGATAAATACAAAGGCAGAAAGAGAAATACGAATAAGATGGGGAAAGAAATGAAAAAGAAAAAAAAGTATGCAGGACAGAGAGAGAGAAAAAAAAGAGATGAAGAGAGAGACACGGACACACAGACAAGTTGACAGACAGACAGACAAACAGGCTGACAGACGGACAGACA
>NC_051390.1:54770972-54780972 GCF_015228065.2 Penaeus monodon | reverse complement strand
CTTCTTCTTTTCCTTCTTTATTTTTATTTTTCTTCTTCTTTTTCATCTTCTTCTTTATTTTCCCTCTTTTTCTTCTTCTTCCTCTTATTCAACATCACTAAAAAGGAGCGAAAGAGGAAACAAGATAGAGGAGATGATAAGAAAGAGGGAGAGACGGGAAGGTCAAGAAAGAGGGAATAAGAAAGAGAAGAAAGGGAAGGAGATGATAAGAAAGAGGGGAAAGGGGAAGAGAGGATAAGAAAGAACAAGGGAGGAAAGATGCAAGAAAGAGGAGGAAGAGAAGAAATTGATAAGAAAGAGGGAGGGAGAGTAGGTTGTAAGAAAGAAGGAGGGAGGGAGTAAACAAGAAGGAAGAGAGAAGGTGGTGATAAGAAAGAGGGAGAGAGAGAAAGAGATGAGAAGGGAGGAGAGAAGATGTAAACAAAAACGGGAGAAACATATAAAGAGAAAGAGTTAGAAGAGAGAGAAAAGAACGGAGACAGAGTTAGAAAGCGAGAGAAAGAGAGGGAGAGAAGGGGGGGGGGGAGAGAGAGAGAGAGAGAGAGAAAGAGAGAAAGAAATATTAAGACCCAACCATACCATACAACAGGAAACAACCTATCTCCCCCCCCCCAAAAAAAAAAAAAAGAAACAACAACAACAACAAAACAATTAAAAAAAAAACGAAACCAGATTTAAAATCTCGACACAAACAAACAAACCCCCCCCCCCAAAAAAAAAAAAAAAAAAAAAAAAGGGAATCCTCAGAGCACAAAAGCGACCTCTGTTCCTCCGGCCATCCTCGCACAAGACGAAGAACCTCCCTACAATGGTTGTGATATTAAGGGGAGTAATTACAACCCATAAAACATGTCCGCTTTACTCTCCCTCTCGCCGTGGCTACGTTTGTCTGTCTGTCTGTCTGTCCGTGTGCAGGTCTGTTTGTATGTATGTATGTTTGTGTGTATGTATGAATGTATGTTTGTGTGGTTTTGTGTGTATGTATGAATGTATGTTTGTGCGTATGTATGTTTGTGTGTATGTATGAATGTATGTTTGTGTGTATGAACGCTTGTGTATGTATGTATGTTTGTTTTTCTGTCTGTATGTATGTTTGTATGTGTGTATGTATGCATGTTTCTTTGTTTGTTTGTATGTATCTATGTATGTATGTATATATGTCTGTCTGTCTGTCTGTTTGCATGTATGTATGTTTGTTTGTTTGTATGTATCTATGTATGTATATATGTATGTCTGTCTGTTTGCATGTCTGTCTCTCTTTATGTATGTATGTTTATTTGTTTGTTTGTTTGTATCAGTGTATGTATGCATATATGCATGTATGTTTGTGTGTAAGTATATGTTAGTTTGTTTGTTTGTATCTGTGTATGTGTGTTTGTTTGTTTGTTTATTTGTTTGCCTGTATGTGTGTATGTATACATGTATGTCTCTCTCTCTCTCTCTCTCTCTCTCTCTCTCTCTCTCTCTCTCTCTTCTCTCTCTCTCTCTCTCTCTCTCTCTCTCTCTCTCTCCTTCCCTCCCTCCTTCCCTCCCTCTGTCTCCCTCCCTCTCTGTCTCTCTCTCCTTCACGTCAAGAGAAATAATCATAAAATATACAAAAAGATAAATAGAGACAAAGAAGGTAAAGTGCGGAGGGGAAAAAAATATTATAATAATAACGGACAGCCAGGGCGAAGGAACGGAGGGGAGGAGGGAGGAGGAGGAAGGGGGAAGGGGGGAGGGGGAAGGGGGAGGGGAGGAAGGGGAGGGAGGGAGGGAGAGGAGGAGGGAGGAGGAGGAAGGTGGGAGGGGGAAGGGGGAGGGGAGGTAAAAACACAAGCGCAAGTCTCTCTTCTTCTGTTCAAATTCCCTCTGCTGGTTATGGCGCCATTTTTTTTTTTTTTTCAACAACGGAAGCATAAAAGAAAGGTCACGGAATTGAATACAGCAAAAAAAAAATGCCTGAGGCAAGAGGAAGAATAAGGTAGTAAAAGCGTTCGTCTTTTATTTTAATCCGGATAGGGCTTACGCGAACGCTTTGTGGCCTGTGACGGCGACTTTCTTGAATCTGGTGTTGAATTTATGCGAACGCTTGGTATGTAAGGGTATTATTTTTTATTAGGGTTGAACTTAGCTATACTTTTATCCTGTCTAAACGTATGATAATTGTTTTTCAGTCCATGTTAATGTTGTGTGAGGAAATACATTATTTCTTTTCGAATCCGTGCTCGACTTTTGAAAACGTTCGATCTGTGACACAGATTTGCTTTTCAGTCCTAAACAAACTCAACTAAACACTGGACATGTAGAATCAAATTTATTCCAATCCATTCATGGCTTTCAAAAAAAAAAAATCAACATACAAAAATCGATCCATTTTCCAATCCAGGTTAAGTCAAAGTTAGCCGAACGCTTGTTTTATGAGAATGAATCCTTTTTAATCCGCATTAGGCTTAGGCGAACGAGAATAAGCTTTATCAAGCTTTTTCTACTGATAATAACAATAAGATGATGATGATGATATTGTAATAAAGACTAATAATAATGATAACAATAATAGTAATGATAATAATAGTGATAATATTGATAATAACAATGATAATGATAATGATAATGATGATAATGATAACAATAATAATGATAATAATTATGATCATGATAATAATGATAATAATAATAACAATTATTATTATTATCATTGTTATTATTATTATTATTATTATTATTATTATTATAATGATAATGATGATAATAGCAATAATAATAATGATAATAATGATAATAATGACAATAATAATAGCATTAATGATATTAGTAATAATGATATCAATAACAATATCAATCATAACAGTAATGACAATATTTTCTCAAAAACTATAAATCCTCTAAACTTGTTTTGGATTGTCAAAATAATGGATAAGATAAGAATTAATGAATTAATATTTTGTATATGTTTGATCAGAGTGGAAATTCTGATGAAAAAAAACATTAGATCGTATATCTATGCCCTCGGATATATTGAAAAAAAATCTTTATTATTATCGTTTTCCTTGAATTTAAGTTCTTTAAATGATGCTTTTGGATAATGATGATTAATAATAATAGCAATAATAATAATAATAATAATAATAATAATAATAATAATAATAATAATAATAATAATAACAATAATAATAATAATAATAATAATAATAATAATAATAATGATAATAATAGTAGTAGTAGTAATAGTAATAGTAATAATCATAATAATAACAGTGATAATAATAACGATTACAATAGTAATAACAATAACAACAAACAGCAACAACAACAACACCAATACCAACAAATAACACTGATAACAAGAACAAAAGAACAATAATTCTAATGACCAAACAGCTGATAGAAAAATATATATATAGAGAGAGAAACATTTTCTTCATTTCCGGAACAGAAACGAATTTTTTATTTTGCAAAGGGAAAAAGAGGGGAAAAAAAAAAAAAATAAAAAAAAAAAAATAAATAAAAAATTAAACAAAAAAAAAAAAAAAAAAAAAAAAAAAAAAAAAAAAAAAATTTAAAAAAAACCTTAAATAAGAAAATTTTTTAAAAAAAAACCCAAATTTTTTTTTTGGATTGAAAAGGGGGGAAAAGAAAAAATTTTTTTGTTGGAGGGGGAAAAAGGGGAAAAAAAAAGAGAAATGCCCGGGAAAGAAAAAATTTTATTAACGGTTTTTAAGGGGGGAAAGGGGGGGAAAGGGGTTTTTTAAAAATGAAAAAATTTTAAAAAAAAAAAAAAAAAATTTTTAAAAACTTTTTAAAAAAAAAAAATTTTTTTAAAAAAAAAAAAAAAAATTTTTAAAAAAAAAAAAAAAAAAGGGGGGGGGTAAAGAAAGAAAAAAAAAAAGGAAAAAAAAAAGGGGGGGGGAAAAAAAAAAGAAAAAAAAAAAAAAAAAAAAAAAACAAAAAAAAAAAATTTTAAAAAAAGGGAAAAAAAAAAGGGGGGAAAAAAATTTTTTTTGAAAAAAAAAAGGGGGGGGAAGGGGGTTTTTGGGGAAAAAAGGGGGCCCCCCCCCCCCCCGGGGGGGGGGGGGGGGGCGGGGGGGTTTTTGAAAAAAATTTTTTTAGGAGCAAAAAAGGGGGGGAAGGGAAGGAAAGGGGAAACGAAGGGGGGGGAAAGAGGGGGGGGGGGGAAAAAGAAAAAAAAAAAAAAGGGGGGGGGGGAAAGTAAAAGAGGGGAAAGAGAAAGGAGGAAAAAGGGGGAAAGAGAAGAAGAGAGAGGGGAAAAAGAGAAGAAAAGGGAGAAGAGAGGGGGAAAAAGGGGAAAAGAAAAGAGAGAGAGGAGAGGAGAGGAAGAGGAGAGAAGAAAGAAAAAAAGAAAGGAAAAAAAAAAAAGAATGAGAGAAAAAAAAAAAGGAGGAGAGAAAGAAGAGAGAGAGAGAGGGAGAGAAAAAAGAGAGAGAAGAGGGAAAAGGGGGAAAGAGAAAGAAAGAGACAGAGGGGTTAAAAGGCAAGAGAAAAAAGGACAAAAATCCATCCTTTACCCGCACATACAGACAGGCAAATAAACACACAGACAGACAGGCACCAAGAGATGACCTTCCCCCCAATACATTCCCGGCGAAAACAAAAGAGCAGCGGGAATTTTAATTCCGCCCTTTTCCCCTGGGGTCGCACCTCATTGGGGATAAAATGTCTTGTTGAATGTGTTTTGCTTTTCCTCTCTGTTTCTCTTTAAATTTTTTTTTCTCTCTTCCCCCTCTCTCTCTCCCTTTTTTTTTTTTTCTTCTTCCCCCTCTCGTCTCTCTCCTTTTTCTCTCTTCCCCCCCCTTTTCCCTTCTCCTTCTTTCTCTCCTCCCTCCCCCTCCCCCTCTCTCTCCTCAACCCCATCCCTTATATCAAAAAATTTTTTGTTTTTTATCTTTCTCTCTCTCCCCTCCTCCCTCTCCTCCCTTTTTTTCCCCCCACTCCCTCTCCTTTTCCTTTTTCCCCTTTTTTTTTTCTTTTTTTCCTCCTCTTTCCTCTCTCTCCCTCCCCTCCTCCCCCCCCCCCCCCCCTCCTCCTTCCTCTCTTTTTCCTCCCCATCTCTCTCTCTTTCTCTTTTTCTTTTTCTCTCTTCCCCCCTCTCTCCTTCTCTTCTCTCCTCTTCCCCTCTCTCCCCCTCCTCCCCTCTTTTCTCTCCTCCCTCCCCTTCCCCCCTCTCCCCCCCTCTCCTTCCTCTCCCCCTCTTTCCTCCCTTTCTCCCCCTCCCTCCCCCCTCTCTCCCCTTCTCCTCCCCTCCTCCCTCTCTCCTCCTCTCTCCTCCCCCCCCTCCTTTTCCTCTCTCCCCTCCCCTCTCCTCTCTCTCTCTCTTCCTCCTCCTCTTTCTTCTCCTTTCTCTCTCTCTTTTCTCCCCTTTTTCCCTCTTTCTTTTTTCCCCATCTTTTCTCTTTTTCTCCTCTCCCCCTCCCTCTCCTCTCCCCCTTCCTTCTCCCTCCCCCCCTTTTCCCTCCCGGCCCTCTCTCTCTTTTCTCCCCTCCTTTTCCCCCTTTCCCTCCCCCCCTTCCCTCTCTCTCCCCCTCCCCTCCCTCTCTTCCCTCTCCTTTTCTCCCCTCCTCCCCCTCTCCTTCCCCCTCCCTCTCGTCTCCCTTCTCTCCTCTCCCTCTCCCCCTTTTCTCCCCTCCTCTCCCCTCTTTCTCTCCTCTCCTCTTCCCCCCTCCCCCTCTTTTCCCCCCCCTCCTTTCCCCCCCCCCTCCCTCTTTCCCCTCTTTCTCTCTCTCTCCTCTCTCTCTCCCTCTCCCCTTTTCCCCCCTTCTCCCTCTTTTTTCCCCTCTCCTCTCTGCTCTTTTCCTCCCCCCCCCCCTCCCCTTTTTCTCCCTCTCCTCTCCTCTCCCTCTTCCCCTCTCTTTCTCTCTCCCTCTCTCTCTCCTCTCTCTCTCCTCTCTCTCCTTCCCCCCCCCTTTCTCCCCTTTTCCCCCTCCTTCTTTTCCTTTTTCTTCCCCTCTCCCCCTCCTTTCCCCTCCTTTTTTTTTCCCCCCCCCCCCCCCTCCCCCCCTTCCTTTTTTCCCCCCCCCCCTCTCTCTCCCCCCCCCTCCCCCTTCCCTTTCCCTCCCACTCCCCTTCTTCCCCCTCCCTTTTTCCTTTTCCCATTTCCCCCTTTTTCCCCTTTTCCTTTTTTTCCCCCTTTTTCCCCCCCCTTTTTTTTTCCTCTTCTCTATTTTTTAAACCCCCGGGCCCCTTTTCACCCCTTTTTTTTTTTTTTTTTTTTTTGGGGGGGGGGGCCCCCCCCCAAATTTTTTTTTTTCCCTGGGGGGGGGCCCCCCCGGGGGTCCCTCCCCCCTTTTTTTTCCCCCCCTTTTTTATTCCCCTTTTTTCTTTTTTTTTTTTTTTTTTTTTTTTCTTTTATTTTTTGGGCCCCCCTTTTTTTAAAAATTTTTTTTTTTTTTTTTTAATTTTTCTTTTTTTTTAAAGAAAACCCCTTTTTTTTTTTAAAATTTTATTTTTGTTTTAATTTTTTTTTTTTTTTTTCGTTTTTTTTCTTTTTTTTTTCTTTTTATTTTTTATTTTTTTTCTTTTTTTTTTTTTTTTTATTTTCTCTCCCCTCTCTCCTCTCCCCTCTCCCCAGCATTCCACCGCAAAGCTTATCTCGAGCATGTAATATACAACTGCCTTAAGCTTTAAGAAGGCGGAGGCAAGCTTTTTAATATGAATGAGAAGAGACACACAGAGCGTGGCATCCCTGCGTAAGACTTTCAACCCGCGTCCTCATTAGTAATTCAAACCGCGCGCCGCCCGCACATCCTCCAACGCATTCGGACGATTATATGCGTTCGAAGTCAACCCGCGTCTCATACGAACGCGGCGGCCGGGGGTCCCCCTTCGTACCCTCCCCCCCTCCCCCTTCTCCGCGGAAGTCATGGAAAGGCGGGCGGGCTGTGAGGGAATGTAAATTACTCTTGTTAGGCGCTATGGCTTTGTTACGGTGTCGCTTTTGTTTGCGGGGCGTCGGGGCTTTTGTGAGGGATGTTGGTCACGTCGGTTCGTATATATGATAAGGGCGACGGACGAGGCAGCGAGCTTACACGTAGGAGGGTAATGAGAGGGGTCCTCAATACGTGATATGGGGGAGGAGGGGAGGGAGGAGGAGGAGGAGGGCGTGGGAGGGGGGAGGGGTAGGAGGAGGGCGTGGGAGGGGGGAGAGGTAGGAGGGGTAGGATGGGGGAGGGGAGGAGGGCGAGGGGGAGGGGGAAAGGGGAGGGGCGAAGGGAAAAGAATAAAGCAATGAACATATCTTTAGATATTTATACTTTTAGTATCGTTGATGATAGTATTACTATTATCATTTTTATTTTATTATTATTATTATTATTATTATTATTATTATTATTATTATTATTGTTATTATTATTATTATTATTATTATTATTTATTATTATTATTATTATTATTATTATTATTATTATTATTATTATTATCATTATTATTATTATTATTATTATTATCCTTATTATTATTATCCCTAGCAGTACAACTATATTTCGTCATATCATTGTTATTATTGTTTGAAATTACTATCATTATTATTACTGATATCATTATCAGTTGTATCATCTTTGATCTTTTAATAATAATGATAACAATAAATCATAATTAAAGTGATAATAAAAATGATTATCATTATTACCATTATTATTATCGGTTTTATCAACATTACAACTATTATTATTGTTATTTTTTTATATAACAATCATTATCATTATTATTATTATTATTATTATTATTATTATTATTGTTGTTGTTGTTGTTGTTGTTGTTGTTGTTGTTGTTATTATTATTATTATTATTATCATTATTATCATCATTACTGTTATTATCATTATTATTATTACTATTACTATTATCATTATCATTATCATTATTATTATCAGTACTAGTAGTAGTATTACCGCTGATACTACTACTTTACTATCATTATCATCATTATAATTATCATTGTTATTATTATTGTCATCATTATCAATTTGATTATTATCACTATTATTATTACTGCTATTATCATCATCATTATTATTGTTATTATTAATATTATCATTATTATTATTATTATTATTATTATTATTATCATTATTATTATTATCATTATTAGTGTTATGATGTTATTATCACCCATATTATCCATATAATTATTGTCATCAACATTATTATCATCATCATTATTATCATAGTTATTAATGTCATTTTATTATTAGCATCATTACCATTACTATCTTCATCATTATCACTTTTATCATTATCATTATCATCATCAGTATCACTGTATTATAATTACCATTATGATTATTTCTATTATTATCATCATCGTCAAAATTATCATTAATATTACGATCATCATAATCTGCATTAACACCATCACTATCTTAAAAACAGCCATTTTCACAAAATGCCAGTAAAATATTATGAAAATGGGAAGAGGATGTGTAAAACAAATCTAAAAAAAATAATAATAATAAAAATAAAAAATAAATAAAAAATAGAAAAACACTTTGACATTTTCTTTCCTCTTAATTGAATGAAGATAATATGATATCATAAGAAATATATCAAAGAATTTAAATGAATTTTTTTTCTCTCTCTCTCAGATAACTACTTTTAACGATAAAATGATAATATTGGAAACGACAGTGCTAATATTAATGATGGTAAGGCTGGTAATAATGATATCAATAATGATAATAGAAATAAAGATTATAATGATAATAGTAATATCAATGATAATAATGATAATGACAATAATAATAATGATAATGAAAATAGTAGTAATAATAATAATAATGATGATAATAATAATAATATTAATAATAATAATAATAATAATAATAATAATAATAATAACGATGACGATAATGATAATAATAAGGATGATGATATTGATAATACTGATAATAATAATAATAGTAATTATACTAATAAGAGAAATAATAGTAATTATAGTAATAATGATAATGATAGTAATAAAGATAATAATAATTATTATTATTATTATTATTATTATTATTATTATTATTATACCAATGATAATAATGATAGTAATGATAACAAAATAGTAATAATAACAATAATAATACAAATAACAATGATAGTAACAATAACAACAATAACAATAACAATAGTAATAATAATAATAATAATGATAATGATAATAACAATAATAATAATAATAATAAGAAGAAGAAGAAGAAGAAGAATGACATTAATAATAATGAAAACGATAATAATAACAATATCAATAACAATATTAATAGCAATAGCAATAACAGCAGCAACAACAACAACAATAACAAATACTGCACAAATACATAAGCAACAACGGTGATGAAACAACAGCATTGTAAGCTTGTCCTCGCCGCCTTGTATTAGCGAAAGGGTAAGCAAGTCTTAAGGGTAAAATAAACGCTTTTTAACGTTCGTCTGTCTCTCGGTCTCTTATGAGGAAGATTGGGTGGGAGGGGAAGAGGGGTGGGAGAAGAGGGGAATGAGGAGAATGAGAGGAAAATTGAGGAAATGAGGAGGTGGGGGAAGTGAATGTGAAGGTAAATGAGGGGAGAATAAGAATTATGAATGAAAGGACATATGAAGGGATATGAGTAAATGAGGCGGTGGGGGAATTAATGAAAATAAATGAGTAAAGGGAGGGGAAATGGGAAAATGAGTAATTTTGAATGAGGGGAAATGAGAGGCAATCGAGTAAATGAAGACAAGGGGAAATTGATAAAAGGGTAGACGCGTATGAGGGGAAATTGATAAAAGGGTAGACGCGTATGAGGGAAATGAGGGGAAATTAGTGAACAAGGCGGTGGGATAATAAATGAGAAGACAGATGAAGAGAACACAATGAGGGAAAATGAGTAAATGAGGAAAAGGAAAAAAATGATAAACGGGTGGACGAGGGGAGGAAACTCAGGGGAAATGAATAAATGCGGAATAAATTAGTACATGGGAGAAAGAGAATGAGGAGAGAACGAGTTTAGATAGATAGGTGGAGAAACGACGAAAGAGGAAG
>NC_051390.1:54743472-54753472 GCF_015228065.2 Penaeus monodon | reverse complement strand
GAAGTATGGACAGGGGGAGTAGGGAGGGAGGGAGGGGATAGAAAGAGGGAGAGAGGGATAGGGGGGGAGGGGGGGGGTGAGAAGTGAAGGAGGGGGAGGAGACTGAGGGAGGGAGGGAGAGGACAGGGAAGAATGGGAGGAATAGGAATAGAGAGGGGGGGAAGAGAGGAGGAGGGAAGGGGTTGTGTGAAGGTGAAGGTCAGGGAAAGAAGGAGATGAGGGACAGTAGTAAGAGGAGCGTAATAAGTGGGGGTGAAGGGGAGAGGGAAGGGTGAAACAGAGAGGGAAAAAGGGGGGAGGTGGGGGGAGGGGATGTGGAACAGACGGGACTCAAGAGGAAAAGTGGGTGAAAGAAAGAGGGGGCGAGGGGATGTGTTGGGGAGGATTGGGGAATCGGCGGAGGTGGAGGAGACAGCGTGGTCTTAGTAGACGTGGAAAAGAAGGTGAAGTAGGATTCACATGAGGGTGGTAGATTGAGGCGAGGTGGATCAGGGAGCCAGATAAAAGTTGTGAAGTGGAGGGTGGAATTTGAACAGAGGAGGATATCACGTGATGTGGTGGAGGCGGGAATGGATGAGGGGGAGGGGGAGGGGGAGGGGGCGAGAAGGCAGTGCTACTAATTCCACCTCCTCCTCCCCCTCCTCCTCCTCCTGCTTCCTGGCGCTCCTCTTTCCTCCATCCTCATGCTGCCAGAAAAGCCGCCTGCCTCGAGGCTCCCTACACGTGCCTCAGCTCTTCCTGCCATCCGTCCCCCCTTCCTCCATCCTCCTCCTCCTCTTCCTCACTCTGTCCCTCACCCTCGTGTCCTCCTCCTACTTCCTCCTCCTCCTCTCCTCCTCCCCCTCTTCCTCCTCCTCCTCCTCCTCCTCCCTGACCTCGTTTCTTTCCACGTAGCTCAGGTCGAGATAAACAAGGTCATTAATTACTCTCGGATCTCGCCGTTAACGATGCGGTTGAAGATGCTACGTCGTTTATCAAATACGAGAGGGAGGGAGAAGGGGAGGGAGGGAAGGAGAGAGGGGGAGAGAAGGTGGGTGGGAGGGAGGAAGAAGGTGGGAAGGAGAGGAGGGAGAAGGTGGGAAGGAGGGAGGGAGGGAGGGAAGAGGGAAGAGGAGGAGGGAAGGCAGGGAGAAGGAGGTGGAGGGACGGGAGAAGGTGTGGAAGGGACATAGGACAGAGAGATAGGGGGGAGAGGAGAGAGAGTACCGAGAGGACACTAGGAAGAATGAGGGGCAGGGAAGGGAAGGGAAGAAAGGGACATAAGAGGAAGACGGAGTAGGAGGAGGAAGGGAGATGAACAAGAACAGTACGAGAGCGGAGGATAGTAGGAGAGGGAGAAGCGTAGGGAGGGAAAGAGATCGAGGAAAAGAGAGACGAGAGACGGAAAGAGGAGACAGACAAGAAAGAATATAATAATTATAAAAAGAAAAACAGTTCAGAACTAAACAAAATCCTATATTCGTATTTATATTTATATGTTATACATATATATATATACATATATATATAATATATTATATTAACTAGTATCATATATATATATATAATATATAGATATATATATAGACATATATATAGATATATAATATATAGTATATATATATAATAGTATATATATAGTATTATATATATTATGTTAATTCATATTATGATATTGTAATAATATATATATATATAATATGGTATATTATTATTCATATTATTATTATTTATATATTTATCTATCTATTCAATTATCTATTTGTTTACATTTAAATAGAGAAAATTTATTTTTCTTAAATCCCACAAACACAAACAAACACAAAAAAAAATTACAAGCAAAAAAAATATATATATATAATTAATCCACAGAGAACGAGCCATACGTCGAGTGGAAAGAGATAAGTAGGAGATGAGGAGAGAGAGTGAGGATAGAAGAGGGAGATAGATAGAGATAGAGAGAGAGGAGAGAGGTAAGAGAAAGAGAAGAGAGTATAGAAAGAAAGAGAGAGAGAGAGAGACAGGTAGAGGGACTATGGAGAAGAGTGAGGAGAGATAGAGGAAGCAAGAACATTTTCGAACGCCTATGCATAACATTTACTCCACTTGCAAAACCATTTATAAATTAAGTATAAAGTAACGTTATGTGTGCATTCTCGTCGCGTCCTCATTGCCTCTGCAAAACCTGAGGTGATTGATAGAAAACGCGTGGGGGGAATGGGGGAATGGAGGGGGGTGGGGGGGAGGGGAGGGAGAGGGGATGGGGGAGACGGACGCGAGAGAGAGTGTGGAAGGGGGTAGGGGAGGGGTGGAAGGGAGGGGGGGCCGTGCAAGGGGTGAGGAGCAGGAAGGGGTGAAGGGGAGGTGGGGAAGGGGAAGAGGCCTGGGAGGAGGGGATAAGGTGAGGAAGAAGTGGAGGGAGGAGAAGAAGGGTGAAAAAAAGAGAACAGAGTGGGGGAAGAGAAAAATATGCAAGAAAATAATACAAAAAAAGGGGGAGGATGAGGGGGGAAGAAGGGGAAGGGAGAAGGGAAGATGAAGGAAGGGAAAGAGTAGGAGGAGGAGGAGAAGGAGGGAATGGGAGAAAAGGAAGCAGGAGGATAAAAATTCAAGGAAGTAGGAGGAAGGGCAGTAGGGAGGAGGAAGGAGAAGAGGGAGAAAGGAGAAGGAGGAAGAGGAGTTCGGAGGAGGAGTTATAGGGTAAAGAGAATAAGAGAGGAAGGAGAAATAGAAGGAAGGATAAGACTAGAAAAGAGAAGGAGGGAGAGAGGATGTGAGGAAAACGAAGAGGGAGACGTAATAAAGGGGAGGCATGGGGTGGGAGTGTGAGAGGATGGGAGGGAATGTTCAGGGAAAGATATACACAAGAGGGTGAAGAAGAAGAATGTGTGGAGGTGGAGAGATGAAGGTGGGGGAAGGAGAGAGGAAAAGATAGGAGCTCATAAGGACGAGAAGGAGGAGGAGGAGGAGGAGGAGGAGGAGGAGAGGAATAAAAGGAAGAGGGATATAGGAAGTAAAGAAGGGGAGGGAGAGAAGGCAGATAGGAAAAATAAAGTGCAATGTAAAGAAGGAATAAAAGGACAAAGTGAGAGTGTAAAAAGAAGGAGGAAGAGGAAAAGAAGTAAGAAACAGAAGGAGGAGGAGAAAAATTATGAGGAAAATATTTTGCGATGAAAGTGATGATGAGAAAGAGAAGAGAGGATAATGAGGAGGGAGAAGGAATAAGGATAAGGAGAAGAGAAATTAGGAAGGAAAGTTACGATAATGAGAAAGGTAGGAAGAGAAAATAGGAAGAAATATGAGACGAATAGATAAAAGAAGATAAAATATGACAAAAAGGAGAAAGATGAAGAGAAAAAAAAAAAAAAAAAACAATATATAACAATAAAAAAAATAATAAATAAATAAATAAAAAAAGACGAACAGGAATTGACAGAGAGAGCAATAATAGGCAAGACGCACACAGGGAGAGATAATGAGAATCAATAAATCTCCCTTGACGTATGGCTGTAGAAATGAGATATCGGGAGATGCGGCGAGAGAGGGATGCTGTGAACATCTCACTCTCTTAAGGAGGCCGGGATCGTGGATACTGGGGATGGCGTCCCCTACCGGGCGTATGTACAACCACGAAGCACGACGCACATACCACGCGCTGCGCATAACGTAACACATGCGCACATATATACACACGCACGCACATATACACGTTTTCAGACAAAGACACACATACGCATACACACACACACGCACACTTTGAAACTTTCCACAACCACAATGAAGAGCGGTGTGTATAATATGCAGGTAATATATATATTAGTAGGTAAGTATATATAGTGATATATAAGTAATATTAATAGTATTACTTATAATGTTATGTATGTGTGTGTGGTGTGTGTGTGTGTGTGTGGTGCGTGTATGTATGTGTTGTGCGTGTGTGTGTGTTGTGTGTGTGTGTGTGTGTGTGATGTGTTGTGTGGTGTGTGTCCAGTACAATACACGTGCACACACACACACACACACGTCAACCCACAGCACCCACACACATCTATAGTATATATATATATTATAATTATGTATATGATATTATATATATATATAGTATATAAATAATGTATTTATGTGATAAATATATACTACACATATGATAATGTATAGCACATACATATATAAGTATATATAATATAGTAGTATGAGAGATTAATAATATATAGTATAATTAATATATAATATAGTATATATATATAATATTGTGTGTAATAGAGTTATAGTTAATGTAGTAATAACTAAAAAGTATAATATAAGTACAGACATTGAAGTGTAATATATAATATATATATAATAGAGGTATGTATGTAATGATATGTATGTATGTATGATATGTATTGTATGATGTATGTATGGTGTGTATGGTGTGTACTATGTGTGTGTATCGTATAACACATACATGTGCATACACGTTTCATAACATATTACATCATATATAATATAGTATAATATAATAAGAGTAATAGTAAGTAATAATATCGATATATCATATATATATATAATAATAATACAATAATATATATATATATATATATATATATATAATAATATATAACTAATATATATAGAGTATTGTAGTATATAGTAATGTAGATATACTATATATATATATATATATATATCGAATTTATAATAAATACAATATAAAAATGTATATATACACACTTGATCCACCAAGACAGATAACCAAACAAACAACGTGTCGCAAAAAGACCAAAGCAATGCAATCAGACATATACAACAATACAGTAAGACAGACCAAAGATCAGCGACAGGGTACCGCTCGACTCCGCCGAATCACATACTCAATACCGAAAGCTGTATATAACTATGTAAACAAGCCTTATTACATATTATATATCTGAGCCTGTATGGTAGTGTTGTGTAACAATATACCCTTGTTATTGCTGGCGTACCTCTAGATATGCTCATCAATCCATGCCGTCCGTTTTGTCCATCTCATCCCGTTATTACTCTCCGCGCCTTTAGTTTTTGTGTTGTTTTTTCGCCTTTTCTCTCATTGTTCTGTGGCTGTTTGAATTTGTTTACGTTCCTCTCTCTGTCCCCCCCCGACCCTCTCTCTCATAATCATTCTCTCGTCTCTTCATGTCTCAGCTCTCTCCTCTCCATCAATCATCTCGTCTTATCAGTCCTTCTCTCATCTCTCTCTCTCTCTCTCTCTCGTCGCACTCATCTGCGCTCTCTCTCGCATTTCCTGCTCTCTTTCTCTTCTCTTATATATGGATATTATAAATAGTATATATATATAGTATATATATAGAATAGTAATATGTATAGTATAATATAATATTATGTAATGTTTATATATTAGTAAATATATCGAATATATGATATATATGTAAGATATTATATATATAATAGATAATAATGTATAATTAAGAAGTTAATAGTGAATGTATATAATATGTTGCTGGGTGAGTGGATGTAGTGTGTGTGTGTGTGTATTTATATATATATATGTATATAATATATATATATTTATATAGTACATATAGAGTATATATATATATATAGATATAATATTGTGAAGTATTATATATATATAGTATATACATATATAATCCACTCTCTGTCATCGTTTCATCAATCGCAGAGTCTCATCTCTCTCTCTCTCTCATCGTCATGCTCTATACATATCTATGCTGATCTATCTATCGAGCGATCTATCCTATCACTGAATTACTATCTATCTATCTATCGTATCTGATCTGTGCTGTCTATCTATCTGATTTCCACGAGAGAGATAAGAGTAAGGGAGGAGAGGAAGAGGGAAGAAGAGAGAGAGAGGGAGAGTGCACTGTCCTGTAAGTGTGCGTGGCATAGGGTGCGTGTGTATATGTGTCTACGTCTTTAGATATTATGCATGTGAATGACCTAACAAACACATATCTGACACGCGCATACACATTCACGCGAACATATACCCATTCAGTTGAGTTCTTAGACAGCACAGACAGACACAAAAACTGAACTTGCCAACTATGAATGTCGTGCAGAAGACAGACAAAATCCAGCCTAATTATTTTGTGTTTCCTTTTCTCACTCCTAATTATCAATGTCGAATCTGATCTAACCCTCTATATCTATCGGTCTATCTATCTGTCCTAACTATCTATGCTGTCTATCTTTACATGCATTCACTGTTACAGTCTATCTATCTAGTGTCTTACAGTTGTCTACCTATCTACTTATCTACCTAATCCTACACGATCATCTTCTCACACCACCCTACCTAGCACCTATACGCATCCATCTAATCTATCTATATACCTAGTCTATCTGCCACCTAATCTATATCTACCTATCCATCTATATATCGTATCTATCTATACTGTCTGTCTTATCTATCGATCCATTCTACTTCCTATCATTCTCATCTCTATCATCTACCTTCTATCCAATCTACCTATCTATCATTGTCCTATCTATGCATATCATATTTATCGTATCTATCAATCCCCATGTGATACCTTTGACCCATGCTTGCACTGAATGTAAAGAGGTTTCCCTCTTCCTGATAATTACAGATTATATTCCTGGTTTCTTCGCAATTCGTTCTCAGAATGACCAGTAAAGTCAGTGCATCACACAGTTTGTCCTCAGGAATTCAGCTGACAATTTTCAGGTACATCTTCTTAAAGTCCATATAATTTTTTTCTCCTTCACTTCCAGTAATATTTATTCACTATCTCTCTCTCAGTCAAGTCATCTTTACCCCGCGCGTCCATAGTCTTTCTTTAGACTCTCCCCTCCCCCCATGTCTCTCTTCGTCTCATCGTCATCATACCGTCAAGCTCTCTCATCTGCTCTCTATCTATCTATCTATCTCTCTCTCTCTCTTCTCTCTCCCTCCAGCTCGTCTCACCCACTCGTCTCTCGTTTCTCATCTCTATGATTTCTACCCCCCCCCCCCTTCTTCGCATCGCTCTCTCTTCTCATCCGTCTCGTCTAATCACTGATACGGTCGTCATCTCTCTTCATCTCTCCTCTCTCTCTCAATGTCCACGTCTCATCGACCTCATCTCTCTCTCTCGTCTCTTCTCTCTCGCCTTCTCCGTCTCCGATACGGTACTCTCTCTCTGCTCACAGTCTCTCTCTATCTCGTCTCTCTCAGTCTCATCATCTCCTCTGTCTGCTTCAATTGCCTCTCTCTCTTCATCTAATGTATCTCTGCTCATCCTCTCAGTCAGTCCACTCAACAGAAACTCAATCTCTCTCTCACAACATACGAGAGAATCCACCACCACCTACGAGACAGCACATCAATCACCAGGCTCGCTGAGCACCTCTAGCAGAGACGTATCTCAGAGTACTCACATCGTCTCTACCTCATATCTCCGAAGTCGTCTCTATCTCTCGCTCTCTCTCTCGTCTCTCAGTACTCTCTCGATCTCTCTCGCTCTCTACACTCGTCTTTCTCTCTCTCTCTCATCGGTCTCTCTCAATCTGTCATCTCTCTCTCCATCAGTCCAGTCTCCACTCTCTCTCTCTCTCTCTCATAGCACTCGCTCTCTCTCCCACTCTCTCTCTCTTCATCTCGTCTACTCTCCGGAGCAGTCTCATGCAATCGTCTAATCTATCGTCTTCTCTAAGGGTACTGTTCTCTCTTCTCTCAGATTGGTCCTCTCTCTCTCTCTCTCTCGTCTCTCGTCTCGTCGTTGAATACCGATCTGCTCCACCTCGAGCGCTAGAGCTCATTCTTCGTCTTCTCTCTCATCTACATCTTAATCTATCTAGTCGTCATCTATCTATCTATAGTCTCTTATCTCTCTCTCGTCTCTCCTCGGGTTCTCTCTCTCCTCGTTACGATCGTCTCCTCGTCTCTCTCGCTCTCTCTCTCTCTCTCTCTTTCTCTCTCTCTATCGTCATCTCGTCATCGTCGTCTCTGCTCTCTCAAGTCTCTCTCTCCTTCTCTCTCTCTCGTTCTCTCTCATACTCGTGTATCTTTCTCCCCCTCTCCTCCTCTCTCTCTACTCTTCCTCTGAATCATACTTCTCTCTCTGCTCTCTCTCTTCGTCTCTCATCTCATCTCCTCTCTCTCTCTCTTCCTCATCGACTCTCTCTCTCTCTTTTTTTCTCTCATCTTTGTCTCTCTCTCCTCTCATCTCGGTCCCTCTCATCGTCCACATCCGCAATTTCTCGATCGTCAGTGCCTCTCGTCCCTACTCTCTCTCTCGTCTTCTCTCTCTCTCTCTCTCATCGTCTTCATACTCTCTCTCTCAGTCTCTATCTCGTCTCTCTACTGTCGTCATCTGAGCTCTCAGGGATCTCTCTCTCTTCCATCACTCTCCTCATCAATCATCTCATCTCTCTCATACGATCTCATTCATCGATCCCCTCTCTCTCTCTCTCCGCCTCCGTCTCTCTCGTCTCGTCTCATCTTTCTCTCTCTCTCTCTCTCTTCATCTACTCTATCTATCTATCTATCTATATCTCTTTCTCTCTTCTCATCTCTCTCCTTCTGTCTCTCGTCTCGGCTCTCTCTCTCTCGACATCATCCTCTCCCTCTCCACCGTCTCTCTCCTCGTCCTCTCTCTCTTCTCTCTCTCATCCTTCTTCTCTCTCCTCTCTTCCTCTACGGTTCTTCTCTGCCCCCCCCCTCTCTCTCTCTCTCTCTTTCATCTCTCTCTCTTCATCTTTCTCTCCTGCATCCGTCTCAAACAAACATCACCATCTCTCTCCACTTCGCTACGTCGGTCACGTAGCAGATCAATCTCGAAGTCGTCTTCAACCTCATCTCTTCTCTCTCTCATCTCTCCCTTCTCTCTCTCTCAACGTCTTCATCTCATCTCATCTAACTCTCTCTCTCTCTCTCTCATCTCCGATACAATCTCTCTCTCTCTCTCATCTCCCCCTCATCATCCCTCCTCTCTCCCTCCAAGTCTCTCTCCCTCTCTCTCTCTCTCATCTCATCAAATTCAATCTCTCATCAGTCTCACTCTCTCTTCCCTCTCCTACTCTCAGCTCTCTCTCTCTCTCTCGACTACAATCTCCGTCTTTTCTCTCGTCTCTCTCTCTCTCTCTCTATCTCTCTCCTCTCTCTCGTCTCATCTCTCTCTCTCCTCTCTCCTCTCTCTCTCTCATTCTCTCTCAAACTCTACTCTCTCCTCCCCAGTCTCATTCTCGTCTCTCTCGTCTGTCACTCTCTCTCTCTCTCTCTCCTCATGACCCGGGGTTCTGTCTTCTCGTTTGTCTGTCTGGCAGTCTGGATTTCTGTCTTTCTTTCTGTCCATATATTTGTCTGTCTGTCTGTCTGTCTTTTTGTCTATCTATCTATTTGTCTGTATGTCTCTCACTCTCTACCTATCTATCGATGTATCTATCTATCTGTCTGCTTATCTATCTATTCATCCGCCTCGCTTCTCTTCCTATTCATCTCTACCAAATCTTCTAAAACACCCAACGTGATCTTATGAAGGAAGAAAAAGAAAAAAAAACGAGAAGATTAAAAAGAATAGAATATAACACTTTTTTTAAGTCTCCCTTCTAAGTGTTTGCACCAAGAAAGAAAACGGAAACAGTTTTCAATCGAGGGTTTCTTTTGATTTCGAGTTGCCTTAATGAAAAGAAAAACTTCTGTAATATCACCCTCCGAAGGAATAGGAAAAAAGGAGAGAGAGAGGAAGAGAGGGGGGAGGGGGGGAAGAAAGAGAGAGAGAGAGAGAGAGAGAGAGATCAGAGAGAGAGAGAGAAGAGAAGAGCGAGAGAGAGAGAGAAGAGAAGAGAGAGAGAGAGAAAGAGAGAGAGAGAGAGAGGGACGGGGAGAGAGAGAGAGAGGGAGAGAGAGAGAGAGGGAGAGAGAGAGGGAGGGAGAGAGAGAGAGAGAGAGAGAGAGAGAGAAAATGATAGACAGACAAATAGAGACAGTATGAGAGAGAAAGAAAGAGAAAAGGAGCGAGAGAGAGAGAGAGAATATGACAGACAGACAAAGAGAGAAAGACAGATAGAGACA